>NC_089750.1:21005052-21017552 GCF_040412425.1 Macrobrachium rosenbergii
AGGGACGTTTCCCCGTGTACCTTTGAAATCCCTGTATGACACAAACTGGTCGCAATTTTTACCTATGTAATTGCTTGATCGGTAGAATTAAACAATGGTTAAAAGAGATTTATGCCGTCAGTTCAATTTTTAATATGCGAATTTTACATACGAGTACTGTATATGTAAAGATACTATATATATATAAGATATATATATATATATATATATATATATATATATATATATATATATATATATATATATATATATATATGTGTGTGTGTGTGTGTGTGTGTGTGTATTTATATATATATATATATATATATATATATATATATATATATATATATATATATATATATATATATATATATATATATATATATATATATATATATATATATATATATATATATATATATATATATATATATATATATATATATATATATATATATATATATATACATATATATATATAAACATGGAATGAGCTCATATAATTAAATTCTGTGTTTTTATAACATTTTTTCACTTTGTTACACCACAAAACACCTGAAGTGCACCAAAAAGACAGCGTTAGGTACTGATTAAGGAACATTATTTAAAATGGTTACGGAGGTTGCGGAGAAGGGCCCGGATCCGAAACCGTGTCCTGGAATAGTGAACTGTTTCTGGATGGCGTGTTTTCCCCATTCTTTTTGTCTTGTTTTCCCGGGCGATCATGGAAGAGTAAAAAAATGATTTGAGATGTATTTAAAAGGGAGTTAAACGCTTCTCGTGACGAATGCTTCGCACGTTGTATTTTTAGACGCGCCCTGCATTTTAAGTTGCACCTCCATAATTGTTTTACCATGGATGCAAATTAAGTTATTCCAAAGCGTCAGCGAAATATCCCAAAATGTGAGATATTTATACTCGAATTAGGTAAATTGTGCTGTAATAAATGAAGTTACGGCTATAGGCTACAATTTTCATTTATTCCACTCCAGGGCCAGACGGACTAAATTTTTTTTTTATGTTCTGAAAGATGGCTATTGATTTTGCCGTGTATACAAACGCCTGCCCGCTGACACTTAACACACGTATATACACGCGCTCACAAACATATATGTTTATATATTATATATATATGTATGTTTATGTATATATATAAATAGGTGTGTATGTATGTATGTGTGCTTATATGTACTGCATGTGCTGTATTTATATCACAAAATACGCGCAGTTTTAATGTAAGCGAATAGCACAGGGAAATAACAGGCAGAAGTTCAGTACAAAGCGCTTTCACGTTCAGTCACTTAAATAAGCTTAGAAGCACTTGGCACTGAACTGCTGTCTGTTATTTCTACGTGTAATTTGATTACACACACACACACAATATATACTATATATATATACAGTGTATATATATATATATATATATATATATATATATATATATATATATATATATATATATATATATATATATATATGTGTGTGTGTGTGTGTGTGTGTGTGTTGTGTGTGTGTGTGTTTTTATTATTTAATTATTTATTTTAGTAATTGGGTTTTATTCCTAATTAAATCAAAACCTTTCCTGTTCATTAGGATTGGGCCTTAATTTTTAAATAATGAAATACCAACGGAATAAATGTGCATTAATAATTTAACTTTCCTTTTAGCAATGATATTACCAAATCATTAATTAAAACTATATAATACGATGCATTTCCATTGTGAATGAAAACTGAGAACATATCAGCTTTTAGCTTTAGATGATCTTTTCAAAATCTGTCGGATTTGTTTATTTTTCTGATTCTGGAGTTGTCCCTAATTGCTCTAATTAGTTTAATATCCATGATTTTCATACAGGCCCACAGTGCTCTAATGGGTATACCATCAGTAGGTTTTAGCATGCCACTGATGCTAAAACGACTAAGTGAGTTCACCATCCCGTATCTCATGTTTTAGTTTTCTGTCAAAGAAAACTCTTGAGATGGCTATTTGTCTGTCCGTCCCCACTTTTTCTGTCCGCCCCCAGATCTAAAAACTACGGAAGGTAGAGGGCTGCAAATTGGTATGTTGATCATCCACCCTCCAGTCAACAAAGATACCAAATTGCAGCCCTCCAGCCTCAGTAGTTTTTATTTTATTTAAGGTTAAAGTTAGCCATGATGGTGCGTCTGGCACCGCTATGGGTTCCAACAACACAGGCCACCACCGGGCCGTGGCTGAAAGTTTCATGGGCGGCGGCTGAGTTTCATGGACCGTGGCTGAGAGTTTCTTACAGCATTATACGCTGTACAAAAAACGATTGTGCGAAAGAAGCTTCGGCGCATTTTTTACCTGTTTTAAATGCTCTTGACAGGTTACCAACCTTAACCTTTAGGGTGTCCTTAAATGATCTTAAAAGTTTACAATTTGTATATCGTAGGTTTCTCCTTTAGTATTCTTAAGCGTTTCCTGTCTTAAGTCTGAAGTTACTTTTGAGGGAATCTTGAGAGTAGATTGGCAATATTCTTTTATTGAGTTCGCCTTGGTCACTTTACTTCTTTCGTATGACCTTTATTTCTTTCATGTGACAGATATGATTAAGAAGTTCATGGAGGTGCATCAGTTGTCAAGGTTCAAACCAAAACAAGCGAGTTTTTGTTTACATTTAATATTAACATGAAGAAAAATAAGATCATAGAAACTGAATGCAACGGGCTGGGAAAGTAGATGCAAAAATTTAAATGAGTTTCATGATTCAACTTTTTTGAAGAAGCTCCTTAAATAACTCTTGCTAATATGTTCTTGAAATCATGGTTGAACTAACAATTATTGTATTAAAATATCTTAATTAACAAAGGTCAGTTCCTGAAATAACTATTTCTGATAAATGCTAAAAGTCACGAATGAAAAAATGAATGTTAATAATTGTCCAGCCAAACGAAGCATATTTCGTCGATTTACTATCATTGATATACTCGTATATCCCCAAAGACACGAATGAAATAAGGGATTTTAATATTCCCATGACTAAAGAAGGTCGCTTCTCGGATAACAAATCTTAATTTATTCTCCAGTCGCGAATGAAAAGCAACCGATTTTAGTATAAAACGTAACGAGTTTCAAGTGACATCTGTATTAAATTTTGGTGTTATTTTCGTTTTCCGTCGCTTGTTTCGTGTCATATAGTTTGTTACATTTTCGTCGGTGTTTGTTTCCCCCGGAGTTGGTTATTGGCTTTGTTCTTCGTCCATTGGCGTGATCTTTAAATGGGAACTGGACCGTAGGTGGCAGACGAGGGAGGTCAGCGAATTGGACAACTTTAAGGTCGAAATTATTGATTAAAGGTTACACCCCTTGGGAGGTCAAGTCCCTTGTAATCTATCAGATACGTGTCAATGGGGGTTGGAAGTGCCCTTGTGTAAGTATGCTCGGCTTTTTGTATCCGCATTTTTTTTTTTTGTTGGTTTTATTTATTTACGCTTAACAAGGTTTCAAACGGTGTACGTTGTTGTTGGACTGTAGTTAGCTCTGTATTAGTTTATTGATAAATTTGTCTCATATTTATTTTTAAATCCTTCTGTACACTGCCTACTGTGGGGTTTGAACCTTTTATTTTTTGTGCGTTTGTCGAAATGCAATGAGAAGTATAGTTTTTACGGGACAGTTTATTCTGATATTTATTGCTTAAGGTTTTGCAGAAAGCCATACTAGACCTGTAGAGTTTGTTATATGTTTTAGTAACGTTTTAGGCCAGCATATAAATATTATATTTATACTGTACGTGTTTGTGGGTGTGAAAGAAGGAAGAGAGTGAGTTTTCGTTTCAAAAGTCGTTCAGATCATTATCACTTAAGGTCTGACTGTAAGTCACATTAGGCCATTGAATTTCTAATAAGGAGCAAGAGCAGAATAGTTTTACTGAGTAAAGACTAAGAGATGCAGGCGTAACGAAGGTGAAGTGTTATATGTCCTGTGTGTGTATGTGTGTGTGTGTTTGTGTGTATTTATGAGGTGGGGAGGAGGATGGGGAATGAGGAATTGAATGAATATGATGACGTTTTTAGAGATGATTTACACTTATATGAGAGAGAGAGAGAGAGAGAGAGAGAGAGAGAGAGAGAGAGAGAGAGAGAGAGAGAGAGATATTAACATTTAAAGAATCACAACTTGCATGGATTTGACCATACTGATGGGTGTTAATAGACACGCTCTGGCATTGCGTGATACTGAAACAGCCACGTGTAAGGAATTAATCCGCGAGGCGTTATCTTCCAAAAAAAGGTCTTTTTGTTTCAGCTTTTAAAAAGGCGGTCAATACCTGGATATTGTCGCTCTGGAGGGACTGGGGTCATGCGGAGGTCATGCCACAGGGATGGGTATGGAGGAGGTGCCTAGACTATCATTATTTGAGGATTAATGTTATTCAGGTGTTGTAGCTGATATGAAACTTTAATTGACTTTGGAAATGACATCGTTTGCTCACGCACCGAGATTCGCCCCCCACCCGCTAGGGCTGAACATTGTAGGTTAGAGAGAGAGAGAGAGAGAGAGAGAGAGAGAGAGAGAGAGAGAGAGAGAGACTAGTGAACACCTATGATTAGAAATTTTTAAAAACTTTTCTATTATTTGACGAAATCGTTTATTCATAAATAAAATTCTTGAAAATTTTCCTGCTTATATTAACACAATTTATGATTGTTTGGTTTATTTTAGTAACTTACCTTTTGCTCTTCTTCAGGTAGACCCCGAACCGACGTGATTAGTTAGTCGTAATCAGATTCTGAGTTGTGTTTGTAATTTATACTTTTTTTATGACACGTGTAAAGTTACACTTAATAAGATGCGTGTCTTCAGAATATACAAGGTAATCATTTGCAATGAGATGAAAGACATTGTAGGAGGTTACTTAAGAAGAATCATTGCGGTTCTGAAGGCTAAAGGATGAGAGACTCTCTCTGTCTCTCTCTTCCCATATATATATATATATATATATATATATATATATATATATATATATATATATATATATATATATATATTTTTTTTTTATTTTATATATATATTTATATATTTTATATATATATATATATATATATATATATATATATATATATATATATATATATATATATATATATATATATATATATATATTCGAGGCTACAGCCTACCCCAACATAAATCAAAGTCCTTCAAAAGAAGGCATTGTGCTTACCCCATATGAAAATGGGAAAAAGCACGTTAAACGAAGAAGAAGAATATATATTTTGTATTTTTATATATATATATATATATATATATATATATATATATAAAATATAAAAAAATATTTATATATTTGTATGTATATATGTGTATATTCATTATGCAAAGGAATCATATATAAATTGAATTGGATATTTGTTTATTTGTTTTTATTCAAACTTTCAGGAACTGAAACATCACAGATAAATCTTTCACTCCAGACGGAATATCATGCAACGATACGAACGTGTTTTCGACTCTTGTTTTGCACGATTTGCATAGAGCACAACAATTTATTCATCAGATGTACTTGCTCTTGATATTTGATTGCCCGTGTCGATTGAAATGTGTTATGTTGTTATCGGCGTAATGAAACCCGTTGTACGGAGGAAATGAATTGAAATAATCTCTCTCTCTCTCTCTCTCTCTCTCTCTCTCTCTCTCTCTCTCTCTCTCTCTCTCTCTCTCTCTCTCTCTAGACGATGCTCTTGCGCTGACCATTTAGAAATCCGTTTACACTGCTGTTGTTTGCATTCAGGTTTTCAGGTGTATTTAAGCTCCATCAAGTGTCACTACAAAAATAATAATTATTTTAAATTCGTACATGCAGGATGAAAATTCCACTGAAAATCAACAAATCTTTTAATTAATATCTTCATTGTATGATTACACTATCGCAGTCGAACTTTGGCCGAATATTTTTTATCTATTTTTATAGCACTTGTTGTATGACTTTATTCTACTTACGTGTGTGTGTGTTTGTAACATGCACAGATTTGTGTATTCTGAGATCTGTGCTTCCGTCCGCTTTCGGACTCCGATTGTCGAAATTGTCGAATTCTTATTCTTTTTCGAAAAGCCTTCATGGGAGATCTGAAGCGCTGCTAGTTTTCTTCGCATCTCGGCGCTGTCTGGTAGAGTGTGGAATAGGGTTAAAGCGCCCTGAAAATGTCTCTGTAGTTAATGATTGGCGTTATTTTCTTCTCTTGTCTGGGACTTAGAGGAAGAAAGAAAAAGAGAAAGTATGAGAGAACTAGCAGTTTTCCATGGAGTAACAGAGACGGTTGGAGAGAACTAGCGGGTATTTTTCGTACGGGGTGGGTGGGCGGGGCCATATGTCGTTATGCAGTTTTATCGTTTAACTACCCGTTCAGTGTTTGCCAATGTATTAAGGCTAATTCATGGCACTAGTTGCTTTACTCTTGGGATTAAGATTTTGTTATTTTACTGGATTAAAGCTTTTGATTCGCTAAGCTGGGATTAGTTTAGCGTCCTCGTGACAGAATAGAGTAAGAACAATTTTATTTCAGTGTCTGGATGTTCTGTTTCCCGTTTATTCTACATTTGTCAGTGTTGTATTTGCTGTTACTTTTTTATATTATGATAAATATTGTTGTGTCTGCTAATAATAATAATAATAATAATAATAATAATAATAATAATAATAATAATAATAAAGTCACCCAAGAAATTCTTCCTTACCCAGGAACGGTGTTAGCCTTTATAGTTCTCTGGTATATAAAATTTTATCGCACAGAACACCCATTAACGCATTTTCTCACCTTTCTGTGTATTTAGCGAAAAAGATGTGACTTTGTTTCCACACAAGGCTCATATCTCTCTCTCTCTCTCTCTCTCTCTCTCTCTCTCTCTCTCTCTCTCTCTCTCTCTCTCTCTCTCTCTCTCTCGTATTGCGCAATTAAAGCTAAATGCATGAAAGGATACAATTGCACTATTGTAGATATGTACACAATAAAAATAATGTTCAGTAAGCTGTTCAGTGAGTGAGGATTTCAAGATTAAACAAGATCTCTTTATTACTCATAAAAGTCACAGTTTTATCTATATTGTGTAATAAATAGAAATTATAACTACTGTTGCATGCAATAACTGAAATCAGCAGATTGTTAAGATTAACGTTAATCATTTTAAAGCCAGTAAAAGAATCATTGTACGTAATGTATTTATCGTTGCTTAGACTTATTTTTGACTGAATTTTTTCTCGTTCATTTTGAACACAAATCAAGCTGTGGGTTACACTAACTCTTTGATTAAAAAGCCAGACTGTTTATTTTTTAGGAAGGAACCGCTGATAAAATAACAAATTCGTATTCATGTCTTACCTGTCTGTGAATTTATCATCATCCGTTTAGAAATGTGAAGTTTGGTGACTAATAATACAAGATAGGCCATATCAGTAGATAGGGAAGACTGCAAATAATCTTACGAAATAACTTTATTGCAGGAAAAATATGCCCGTGTGTTGATTGGAGATCTAAAAATTGCATGATTTTCTTTTGCAGATGACTTGGTTTATTCGAAAAAATACGTAAATGGAAAGAAATGTAATCGAACGAGAGAGAGAGAGAGAGAGAGAGAGAGAGAGAGAGAGAGAGAGAGAGAGAGAGAGAGAGAGAGAGAGAGAGAGAGAGAGGAAATGACTCAACATCCCGTTTTCTATTATTTAAAATTATACATGATTACTGTCATTTTTGGAACTTTCCCAATTAATTTCTGTAGTTGCGTTTGTTGATCGAAAAAATCATGTAAGAATGGTAGTTGAAACTGTTTTTAAACGAACATAATATCATGTAAGAACAATAATAGACATGGGCTATTTTTACTGCTGACTTGTATTGTTTCAAAAATAGTATTTAATCATATACCTACAGTAATTGTAGTTATTCTTTTATAATAAAATTTTTTTCTTTGTAGATGGGTAAGTTTAGCGATTGCTTCAAGTCACAGAAAGCTTCTACTTGTCACTGTGTGCTAGTTTATTCTAGGTGGTGTTACATTTATAACCTGTTTAGTACCTGTTTGGTATTGTAATGCCATAAAAAATGGCCATGTTATACCGAACTGCGATGGTTTTATACTTAACTCATAAACCTGTATGCCAGATTTTTTACTGCCTTCCCATGGCCTTGTTGTTGTTCTCACAATTTTTCACTCTGTCAGTGTGTTATTGTTCTCACAATTTTCCACTCTGGCAGTGTGTTATTGTTCTCACAATTTTCCACTCTGGCAGTGTGTTATTGTTCTCACAATTTTTCACTCTGGCAGTGTGTTATTGTTCTCACAATTTTTCACTCTGGCAGTGTGTTATTGTTCTCACAGTTTTTCACTCTGGCAGTGTGTTATTGTTCTCACAATTTTCCACTCTGGCAGTGGGATTGCATTCATGTGCACATCTTATCGGGGGCGAGAGTCAGCAAATGGGTGGCTCCTTTCTCAGTTCGCTCTTCGGGGGCTTGGCCCTTTTACCGGACATTATCCTTTTATTGACCTTTTTGGCATTTCCTTCGGCAGATCTATTCTTGGTTTTGCCCTTTTTTGTTTGTCTTTTTTTTGGCCTTAACCCCTGTATGGCTATTGTTCGTTTGCTTGCATATACTTGTAAGTGTTTATAAATGTGCTTGCGTAGGTGCTTGCATTCGATCTGTTATTTCTGTGTGCGAGTATATATATATATATACTGTATATATATTTATATATATTATATTATATAGATATTTGTGTATGTGTATTTATACATATATATACACATGTATATATATAATTATATAATTATATATATATATATATATATATATATATATATATATATATATATATATATATATATATATATATATATATATATTTGCGTGAGAGAGAGAGAGAGAGAGAGAGAGAGAGAGAGAGAGAGAGAGAGAGAGAGAGAGAGAGAGAGAGAGAGAATCACCAGCACATGGTTTCGCATAATGGAGATGGCCTCCAGACTAAAAAAAAAAAAAAAGAAACATGACTGCAACACTACCACATTCATCTTGTAATAATACAGAAGGTCGTCATCAGAAGACATACGTATACATGTACTTTCCTTCCATGATTACACCCTTTCACTCTCGAACATGTGTTTTGATAATGTTTGACTTCTCATGCTTATGTACAAGCCGGCACAGTGTGTCTCTATATGCATTTGCGCACTTGAAAGATCTCATGAGGGTTATGTAGGATCATGTATTTATCATATATTCATTCAAAATTATTTGCTTTAAAATAATCGTTAGGCATTGCTCTGGCCGTTATTGTGGAAATGTTTTTTTTTTCAATGATTTTAAGTAAACAGGTGTTAGTTATTTATTTTCCATTTTCATTGATAAATCCATTATGACCTTGCTTGTATATTTGACTTACATAAAAAAAATACCATTGTAGTTGGCAACACTATATGTGCAGCTTTCGAAAGTAGTTTTTATGTTAGTGCAAGGCCTTGTAAGAAATTAAATTTTTCAAATATATATACAATAGATGTGTGTATATGTACGATGTATTTGTATTTATATATATATATGTGTGTATATATATACTATGTGTGTGTATATATATATATATATATATATATATATATATATATATATATATATATATATATATATATATATATATATATATATATATATATATATATATATATATATATATATGAATGCACATCATGCACCATGTGTTGACCACATAATTGAGAACCTCGTGTTTGTAGAAATGCGCGGTCTATTGTGTATGAAAACACGCAGAAGGGAGAAAGGAAAGAGAGAGAGAGAGAGAGAGAGAGAGAGAGAGAGATGAGTTCGCCATCTGTGGAATCCATGTATGACGAAGCGAGTGTTTGTGCGAAGGAGGCGAGGGGCGGCTGGTTGGAGTGACCTCGGCTTGCTGTTAAGGCAGAGTTCATTGCAGTTCGTTGGCCGGGTCGTGCCGCTGCGACTTTCTCTTGTGTCAGTAGTGGTGCGGGAAAGATTATTTAATTATGACCTTAAGACATGCTTGCTGATGTGACTCTTCTGCTCTGTGGGGGGGAGGAGGAGGGCGAGGTTGCGGATTGTGCGATGAATGTTCTCAGGTCATCATACTGTAGTCTATATATATATATATATATATATATATATATATATATATATATATATATATATATATATATATATATGTATATATATATATATATATATATATATATATACATGTATATATATATATATATATATATATATACACATATAAATGTGTATATATATAAATATAAACACACATATATATATATATATATATATATATATATATATATATATATATATATATATATATATATATATATATATGCGATAAGAACGAAAAGGAGACTACAGAGAAATTAGCAGCAAATCTGGTTTTATGACATATATGCAACGAGGAAAACAATTATAATGGCTATAATGAATATATATATATATATATATATATATATATATATATATATATATATATATATATATATATATTGAAGATTATACTTCCTTTTTCTCGTTGCATAATTGTCATAAAACCAGACTTGCAGCTAATTTCTCTGCCTTCTCTTTTGGTTCTTCCTGTTCTTAACTGTCAGTCTTGGTTCACCGCACGCAGAAGAAAGAAGGAAAGAGAATATATGTGAAAGGAGGTAAAAGTTGACAAGACATTGTAGAGGCCACAAGCAACAAACCGCTACGTGTCATGCCTGTTAACCCCGAAGGGAAGAGAGATTCGGTCGGTGTACAAAGAGCCAGCTCTTTATGAAGGCCATTAATGTATTTTTTATTATTACCGTTCTGAAATATGTGCCTTTGTGAGTAATGCAAAAATGTCCTGCGAACCGGTATAGTCATTTTTATATTCATGTGTAGGAGTTATTGCGCTCACACTTGAGTGGTTTTCGTACCGCATGGTAAGGGACACCGGAGGTCAATTTGAATGCCCTTAATGCATACCATGCCACGGGGAAAAAGGTTGACCTGACTCTTCTCAGGAGGAATGTGGGGACTAGAAACAGGGAAGGAATTGCATTGCGTTGATGTAGAGAAAAAGAAAACATTCAGTACCACAGTTAACTAATCAACAGTTACACAATTCACAGCTTAGGACACAATTGACGCAATGTATCTCTCAGTAATCGGATCCCAAGTCGTTTCTCCTCCGTAGTTTCTCCTCCGTAGGATTGAACTCCGGCTTCTCGGTTTGTGCTGTTGCGTGTGCCTTTGAATGTTAGATACAAAAAAGTTTCCACTGTGCTCTTTAGAAATTAGAATTCGATACTGCAATTGTCTCATCATGTTTTCCTTCATATTTCTGTTGAAAGAAGAAATAAATTGCTAGGTGTCACGCGACAGTATTACAATGGATGTGTTGTACATGTCATTAATCCGTTTGCTTAGAGACTGTTGCTCGTATTTTACTACTTTTTTCTTTTTTTTTCATAGTTGTCGCTTTGTCTTGGCAGTCTCATGCATAAAGAAAAACTTTTCGTATTTTATATTATCGACCTCTGCCAGTGAGGTCTGCATTAATTATGATGCCGATGTATAATGGCCATAAAATCATTTTTTATTTCTCATAGAGCAATAAAGACGATAGTATTTTAATGTTTGAATGGTTTTAGTGTTATGCTATTTTCGTCTCGGCACTACCAACATCCAAATGGGGTTTTCCTCGCGGAATTTGTGGCTGTGTAACGATTTCCGATTACTTAAATGGAATTGATACTTGTTTAGGGATGGGTTTATATAGCACATGATTCTGAATGTCGTGTAGTCCATCCTTTGGTCATAAATAAGGACGTAAAGAGGAAGGCTTCAAATGTTCTAGATAGTAGGAGGTACTTTTTTTTTTTTTTTTTTTTTTTTTAATGCGCATCATTGCATTCCCTCGTCGGGTATGTACAGTAGTTGGCATTTATTTTCTGTCACCTTTATCCAGCTAACCAAAACTCAGAGTATGTGTTTTTAATCAACTGAAGATTCAGATCCAATCTAACTATTATTATTATTATCATTATTATTATTATTATTATTATTATTATTATTATTATTATTATTATTATTATTATTATTCAGAAGATGAACCCTATTCAAATGGAACAAGGCCACAGCGGCCATTGACTTGAAAGTCAAGCTTCCAAAGAGTATGGTGTTCATTTGAAAAAAAAGTAACGGAAGGTAATAGGAAGTACTGAAAGAAAGGAACTGTTATTAGAAAAGAAATAATAAATTAACAAATAAATAACGATGAGTGGAGCTTACACTTATTCTAACCAAAAACAAGTGTATTCGGTCGCCAGTATAAATAGTTGGTTTCAAGATTAACATTAATTTCCACTAGTGCGTCTGCGTTATAAGAATCAACCCAGCTCTAAAAAAAAAAATAGTATTGGCATGTTTTTATTTAGGTTATGATGATGTTCAAAGTCAGTTAACATACATAATTTTTTTATTTTAAATGCCGTTTTATCTTGTCCGATC
>NC_089750.1:21022552-21035052 GCF_040412425.1 Macrobrachium rosenbergii
TCTTAAAGTAACTACTGTCTACCTCCCCCCCCCCCCCAACTCCTTCCGTTACGCCATCCCAAAAGCTACACAACAACCCCCACCCCACGGACCTAGCCCCTCAAAAACCGTTGTCTAGACGCCATACGTCTAGACTTAAAAAAGTCTTTAGGTAGTCGAAATATGGTTAAATAGATGGTTGCCAAGTACTGTGATATAATTTGACACGGATGTGTTACGTAACACGAAAAACTCCCGCGAGAGTTCACGCACAAAAAGTTGCATGAATACAAAAAATACATGCATATATATATATATATATATATATATATATATATATATATATATATATATATATATATATATATATATATATATATATATATATATATATACATCGCCAGTTGACATATTACAATTAGTCTGTCAGCCAATGAAGAGGCTTGCCTAGTGCATTGTGACTGAATTTTCTTCGAAAAATAGAATTGTATCGTGACTTCAGTAGCGAACCTGAGAAATGGCCAGTGCTCAGAACAGCGGTTTTACGTGGTCGAATTATTAATTGTCATAATTTTGTAAAAATTGGTCTCTTCTTAAGTATTTTATCTTCTTTACCGTTGAATATGAGTTCCAAAGCGATATACATTGCTTTATACTTTTCAAGATGACTGTACACTGTCTTGGGCAGTGATTATTTAGATCTTTCATAGGCGCTCATGCGCACATTGCATTTATATATATATATATATATATATATATATATATATATATATATATATATATATATATATATATATAGATATATATATATATATATATATATATAGATAGATATATATATATATATATATATATATATAGATAAATAGATATAGATATAGATATATATATATAATTATATATATTATACATATATATACATACACGTACTGTATATATATAAATGTGTGTATGTATGTGCGTATTTGTATGTATGTATATGTATACATTGCTTGTGTATAAGTGTATTTGTATGTGCGTCCTTTTATGTGTAATGCACGAGCTTCCCAGTGCTTTTTATTGTTGACACCTGGTTATGTTTTATGTACTTCTAGTCAACCCCCATCTCTCTCTCTCTCTCTCTCTCTCTCTCTCTCTCTCTCTCTCTCTCTCTCTCTCTCTCTCTCTCTCAATTTCCGACATTCTCTTTTTTGTCCTTCCCCCTCTTCCCTTGCTTGTTCCTACCGCTCGGCGTTTGCTCTTTCGAGTCAAAGGGTCTTTCTTAGTTATTTTCTTTTGATTCACTTGCTCTGAGAAAGAGCTTCGTGGTTGAAGCACAATCAAAGGAAAATTTTTGCCGAGTTATTCTCTTCCCGTCGTTTGGTCTCTTTCAGCGCCAGCTTGTAATTATTGAGCTTTGTGGCACTCGGCTTTGTGCTTTGGAAAAGAAACGCTGTAGCGGAATTATAAGTGTCCGCGTTTTTATGCTGTGTTCAAATAGGTGCGCTTTTATGAGGTAATAAGCTCCATGTGCTTCAGCACAAATTTTAAATGTTTATATATATATATATGTGTGTGTGTGTGTGTGCGTGCGTAAATACACATATATATATATATATATATATATATATATATATATATATATATATATATATATATATATATATATATATATATATGTATAATGTACACACATGCATCTAAAGTATGTGTACTGAAGCACTTGGAGCTTATTACCTCATAAGGGCGAACATATTGAATCACACACACACACACATATATATATATATATATATATATATATATATATATATATATATATATATATATATATATATATATATATTTAATGTATGTTTATATATATATATACATAAACATACAGATACATACACCAACGTACTGATTTCTCACGTACATAGGTATGATTAATAAATGTTTATTCTTCTGGGGCAGCATTGCGTGTGTGTGTGTGTGTGTGTGTGTGCATCAGTCAAAGCGTTTCCTTATTAGAGACAGTAATTCTTTATGCTCTTTTGATGGCAATCTGTCTCTCTTTGTAGACACTTAAGGTGTGTCCCAAGGGAAGACCATTGAAAACTCGACCGATCTCCTTGGGAGGGTGATCGCCTCCTTCAGGAGCTGTGATAGCCCTACTTTGGAAGCATATCGCCGAGGTTTAACGCTACTTTTATGATGACATATCTCATTTATGTTACCCTAATGCACCAATGTAAAGACTATATTGTGGTCGTTGCAATATGTCGTAGCTCATGAGATCTTAATGGACCAGAAGAGGAGTCTAAAATGATTTGAAATGATGATGTAGTGTACGTTTGTGGTTTGTGAATACTGGAGGTGCAAGCGACGTTTTATTGTCTCTCTCACTCAGTGCAGGACATAAATATATTTTACTGACACTGTTACGGACGACCATTTTATTACATTCTCTCTCTCTCTCTCTCTCTCTCTCTCTCTCTCTCTCTCTCTCTCTCTCTCTCTCTCTCTCTCTCATTCATAGCATTGTTTTTTCTAGTATTTTTTGATGATTACCATTATAGGGGTATTTTGTTTTCATAACTCAAATTGTAGCTCCTAAGGACAGTTGTCTTGGAACAATTTAGCAGTTTAACATAGTTATATTGCTTATAGCTGTTGTAGAATAAAAAAAAACTAAAAGGTTTAATATACTTGTTTGTCGCTAGTAAGTCCAGAGTTTTTTCCAGACTTTCAAACAACTTAAAACTTTGGTATAGCTGTTTTTCGCTTGTAAAACCAGTTTCCTTGAAGATATTTTAAAAAATCAAATATTTACAGGGCTAAATATTGCAAGTGTTAGTAAGAACCCAATTTGTATGATATTTAAGGAAAAACTCAAAGCTTAATCTGTTACAAGAAGGGCCATCTGTGATTGTACAATTCAAGGCCATCTAAGTTTAAGACATTGTAAAATGTCTGAGTTTGAAATTGGTTATTAATCGCTAGTGAGGCCATCGGTGTTTAACCTATTTCAAACACTCAAAATGTTACCATAGTTAATTGTCGGAGGTAAGATCAAGAGTGTTTAGAACATTTTAAAAACTGAAAATTAAATAGTAAGGCCGGCCATTTCCCATCCAAGAGTAAGACTTCAGGGCTATTTCCGTGCAGTCGTGACCCTCCTATTTGCTTCTGAACTGAGCCGGGAAGGGAGTCTCTGACGACAAAGATAATCCGGGGAGCAGTTTACTATGTGGATTAACTTTCAGTAAAAGTTCATTTGAATAATCGCATTTGGCGTAGATCAGATTTGTTAATTGAAACGGGGGATGAAAGCGAATTGAATTCTGGGAACAGTGTTTGGGGTCACCTCGACTCATTGGATTTCATCCGGGTCGCTCCTTTTATTGCACTGGAAGTTTCTGTGACTGTCCGGTTATTTATGGGGGATGGTCCTATTGCGTTTTTTTTTTTTTTTTTTAGTGATTATGTAAACCTTATTGGAACGGACGCTGAAACAACCATTCTATCGAGGATTGGGATATATATATATATATATGTATATATATGTATAAATATTTATATAATATATTATAAATGTATATATATAATATATATATATATATAATATATATATATATATATATATATATATATATATATATATATATATATATATATATATATATATATTGGATTGGACAACGCCGTCTAGTGTTTAAGAATCACTGTTCCTTAACTGAGGGCGACGTTTCAGGCGACGATTGAGCGATATAGTTACCTTCCGTTAAAATGTATTGTCCAAATAGTGGCTTCAACAGTGAATTAGGTAATTAGTCTACTACTAGAGGGTTGCAGCAAGGTACCCAACCTCTGCCACTGCTATATGAGAAGCTGAAAGATAGGGTTACTGAGTATGGAGCCACCCATTTTACAGAGTTTTGTAACGTACGCCCGCCCATACACATACAAACACTCACTATATATACATACATATATATAGATATACACATATATATACACTTATACTGTGTATACACATACATATAAATATAATATAAATATATATATATATATATATATATATATATATATATATATATATATATATATATATATATATATATATATTTATAAACAAACTGAGGGTACTTATCCTTCCCCCTTTCTCTCTCATTTAAGCTTAATAGGTTAATTATACTCAAATTAAATTGCTATTTTCTTCACCAGTTCATTATATTTTAGTTTTCGTATTTTCACATTATAAGTAGTAATAGTCGCAACAGCAGTGGCATTAGCCGCCATTTTCATATGGAAAATGACCTAAGATTTCGTGGAGGGAACATCACAACGGATAGCTTTTCCGTGGAGGGGAAAATGGGATTTGTTTCCAGCCATAAAGACCATTTAAAGAGAGGCTGCTCTTCTTGAATCGCTAGGCAAAAGGGGTGAAATCTCTATTTATAGAATCTATAAAATCTCGCATTCATGGAGTGCGAGTGGGGCGTCGCGGGTGAAAACGAGCGAATTGAGATTTATTCTAAGGCCTCGTTTATTTCTAACCTTTCCCTCCCCGTTCGTTCCCCTCCTTATCCCGTTTATCATGTCCCTCTCACCTCCTAGTACTGTACTCCTATTCCCTCCCCTTCCCCTTCACCGTACTATTCCTCTTTTCTTCCCGTCTCTTCCCCCTCCTCATCCTCCACCCCCCCCCTCTCCCTCCACGTCGTCAGTTCGCAAGTTTCCTGGAAGCTTTAGACTTCTCTTCCTTTCTTCTTCCTTTTTTTATGATTTCAGGTATTTTAAGCAAACACTAAATGTTTACTCTTGGGAAATTAATGGAAATGTTCTTCGCCACCAGCCAAACCCCCTCGAAACCTTTTGATGCCGTTAACGACCCTTTTTACAAAATGCTGTTTGGAGTGAATTCTGAAACAGTTTTTCCCCCCTTTTTTTAGGTGGGCTCGATGTCAGTCTCCCATTTTTAAGAGCAATCAGATGAAAATGTTTCTGAACCGTGGAAAAAATTCATTTGTTTACAAGTAATTGTTCTCCAGTGCTTTTTGTCTCCTTGTAGCATTTTTCTTCACTAAAAAAATTTTTTTTCATTGTTTTATAGTTTTAGGGCTTTTCATTTGCGTTCTTTTATATATATTTACTTCTCATGCAGTATGTTGTAGCAAGAGAACGTGGGGATTAACGTTGAGTTGCTTGTCATTCTAAATTATTAATTTAATAAGAGTGCAGTATGTTTCATTCTTGTATCAATTGCTGTAAACTAGATGTTATGTTGGAAATAAGACAGTTTAATTCAGTTTCTAATTAAATTTTAATGTATGTTTAGTTGTGGAATAAAACTATCCATTTTCCTTTTGAAGTAATTTTTCATTTGGCTCCTTTTTTCTTCAATATATATTGCGATATTTTGTTTCCGCATGAGTTTTGTTTTCTCTTCCAAAGAATGTTGATAGAATTCTCCATATCATGTGTCTGCGATTTTATGGTCTTCTCCTGACTACTATAAATTCAAGTGTTATTTTGACTGATCTAGGAGTGCTTCAAGGGTCTGGGAAGGGTAGGGATGCGTTTGTGTGTGCGGATGAGAGAGAGAGAGAGAGAGAGAGAGAGAGAGAGAGAGAGAGAGAGAGAGAGAGAGAGAGAGAGAGAGAATACTACTTGACGCGGAACACATGCCCTTCAAGAGTATTTTCTTTAAACTGACGTTTTTCGAGTTAAAGTATTCTACTTATTTGTTGCCGAGTTTTTTTCAGTCTGAGAAAAATGAGTACTTTTTGTTATCTCTTTAAGTGACAAATAATTTCACTTTTGATGAGTTTTAGAAGAAGAAATTCTCCTAAATAGAGAAAATCGTATGATGCTTAAATTCTCACACTGCTGAAAGGGTTTTGTGAAGGGATAAAATTTGTAGTTTTTCTGAGTACTCATTTCATGGAAGGTTTGCACATGGGGAAGTTAAGTTTAAAAAAAAAACTTTTGTGAGATACAATTCCTTCTTACAATCGCAGTTCCATCATGTAATGGCTTTGGCAGTTTGAACCTGTTAACTCGTTCTGGAGAACTCTCTTTCTCTTTGTTCTGTTGAGGAATAATGAAGATAGATGTTTTCCTAAAGTATTGTTGAGGAATAATGAGGTTAGAAATTTAACTTTAAAGTAATTTTCATTGAGAAGTAATGAGGACAGAAATTTTGCTAAAAATAAATTTTACTGAGAAGTAAAGAGGATATAAACTTTGCTAAAAATAAATTTTATTGAGACGTAATGAGGATAGAAATTTTGCTAAAAGTGAGTTGTACTGAGAATTAATGAGGATAGAAACTTTGCTAAAATGAGTTGTATTGAGAGTTAATGATTATAGAAATTTTGCTAAAAATAAGTTTTATTGAGAAGTAATGAGCATAAAAATTTTGCTGAAAAAATTTTTATTTAGGTAATGAGGATAGAAATTTTGCTGAAAATTATTTATATTGAGAAGTAATGAGGATAGAAATTTTACTAAAAATAAATTTTATTGAGTAATAGTGAGGATAGAAGCTTTTGCTAAAAATACCATGGTTATTTGTCCTAAAAAACGGAAGCTCTTTAACTTTTCTCAGACATGTTTTTGCTAATAGTTTTTGCTCACAGTTACAGCATAAGGCGGAGCACCGGCATTTATAAATAGTTAGGAAGCGAATTTTAGCACTGCAGCAGTGTGGACTGATACTGCGCTCCTTATTTTAGGAAGTAACGTTAGTCTTTGAGATTTTTTTTTTTAATATTTGCGAGTGTTTTCTCGCTCGTGAATTTTCTCTCTTAATAATAAAATCGTTGAAATTGTTTTACAATAGCACATTTTTAACAGACTGCTCCAAGTTTCCCGTCATAGATCGTTCTTTGAACAGAGATGTTGAACCTTGAAGCGCCGTAAGTTGTGAGGAAACTGAGATTATCTAAAACACGGTTCATCCTGATCAGAGATTTCTAGGAAACTTTTGACGCAGCCGAACGAATGGACCACTTCCTTAGGTTTGGTAGACGACGACCGATTTAAACTGAAGTGGCTGGTATTATTTTTCAGAGAGCGAGAAAAGTAAAATAACTTTTGCATAAAGTTGAAATTTTTTTTAGTTAGAATATGGTAATGATGTTAAAACCCGACTGTGATTCATCTGTTATAACGCGCGTGACTTTGTTACAGTCACACATATTAAGTCTCAAGCATCATTTAATATGGAATTCACTATGCCTTGCACTCAAAGGGTGGTTAAAGTCACTTCGTACCGTTGTTTCTTAACCAAGGGCCACGGTTCGAATCCTGGCCGACTCGGAAGCGCTTATCAGTTATTTTACCTTTGAAGGTAAAGTTATTCCAAAGATATAGTTAATTCGGCATTCAACGATATTTATGGCAAAATATCTTAATTATATACACATACAGTATATATATATATATATATATATATATATATATGTGTGTGTGTGTGTGTATATATATACACATAAATTTACACACACACACACACACACACACACACACATATATATATATATATATATATATATATATATATATATATATATATATATATATATATATATATATATATATATGATGTAATGAGTAGGTTGAAGTATGTAATGGACTTTAGTACACACACACACACACACATATATATATATATATATATATATATATATATATATATATATATATATATGATGTGGGTAGGAAGTATGTAATGGACTTTAGCCAGTCGATAGGATTCCTATAAATCCAGCACCAAGTATAGTATTAACTCTTGATGCCGGATTATACTATAATAACGTTGGCTTCGATGGTTGATATCACGGTGGCGGAGGTTTTGTCATTATGAATGGTGAAAAATTAATCTCTGCGTCAATTTTACCATATGTAGCCTTTCACTGGCGCTGTGTTCTTGTTGGGTATTTTTCACTTTATAGGTTTTCTGTCATTCTTTTTTCTTGACAGCTAATTTTCCTTTACATTTTTCTCCTCCGCTTCGTCCTTGTGGTGTGACTTGGTTCATCACTAATCTCTCTGAGAATACCTCCGTCTCGCAAGTCCTCTCTTACCTTTGGCCTTGCAGCCTGAAATCACCACCTTCTGCTTGTCTGGCATAGGAAGAAGAAGAAGAAAAGAAGAAGAAGAAGAAGAAAGGGATCTTGGAGGTAAGGACGAGACTGAGGAGGTGGGAGGGTCAGGACGTGGGGAGGGGGTTGGTTGCAGGAGTTGGGGGTGAGGGGGGTTTTGGAGGAGAAGTAAGGCGCCTGAGGCCTGGCTATAATGAAAACAGACAAGACTTTGGCCGGATTTCAAAACAGATTATTAAATAGCTTTGCCAAGAAGATTGGAATAGCAGTGACGCGGAGAATCGCCGCGAGCAGTTCATGTTGGGGGCTAAAGAAAGATAGGAGCAAGGAAAGGCCGGTGATTGGGGGTCTTTTCTGGGTATTCCTCTGGCTTTGCTCTGCCTTTTTTCCCCCCTTTATTTTATTTTATTTTTTTTTTTTTTTTTGTCTCATACGCTTTGTTATATTCCTCTTGGAGATCTCTCCTCTATCATGTTATTCTCTCGATATCATTTTTTCTGTCCTGCCATAAAGTTCTCCCGCCTATTAGGGGCTATGCCTCATTAACGTTTCCCATTTTTCCTCTGTGCCTCCGTAAGGCTCAGTTCATTTTTCCTCCCGCCCTCTCATCTTCCTTCGCGTCGCCGTACCTGAACATTGCTGTATTCAATCCTCGGGTTCCATAAGAACTGTCTTCTCGCCAATCGCCCTCCAGACTACATTATCAGTTCTGCCTACTTAAGGTAATCTCATTGTCTTCCGTCGATCGATCATTCTCTCCCACGAAATAGCATCTTCCCTTCCCACCCCACCATCTCCCTTCACTCTTACTCCTTCTCTTCCCCCCCGTATGCCATTTACAGATAGATGAGGCAAATGATGTAAAGGAGAGGGTCATTCGGTGATCATTGTTTATTTTTTCGTCGATTGGATGGAAATCTCTCAATGATTTAATGAAAAGCGGTTATTTTTTTCCATATCTTTGTATTGCGTTACTAAGGCATTGGTTGTATGTTTGCTTTTTTTCTTGGGAGATATTTTATGTTTCCCTGGGATAATTTTACTCAAAAATCAGGACGTTAATATAAATGATGGTGACTATTCATTTCCATTTGTTATAGAGACTTATCAGGGGGAATTTTGCTGTAATTAATGTCATGCTTCTCTACATTAGCTACTTCTTCTAGATGGTTGTCCGTGTATCCGGGATTTGTACTAAAAATATCGTCGTTAAATTGTCCCCAGGTTTATATACAACTTTGGATCTTTTAACTACAACAGAGGAGCACGACTTTGTGTTCTGTTTGCGACAAAAGTATCATGATTCAATCTGTGCTCAGATTTTCCTACTATTTAATTTTTTTCTTGAATTTTTCATTTGATTTATATATTCTGTACTTGAAACTGTACCTGGGTGCCCTTTACTCTGGAATGGTTGATTTTTGAGGCACAATCAGGACGTGATCAAGGATCAAGATCAGTTGAGTTTTGTAAAATTCAGTCATGAGAAGCAGGAAACAAGTCTTGGCTGAGCAATAAAAAGAGAACCAGGTTTCAATGTCACGTTTATCAAGGTGGCGACAAATAGTCGTTTTGAAACGAAGTATATCCTTCCGAACTATCAGACAGGCTAGTATACAACTGAGCCGAATGAAGATCCTGTCAGATACGAAAGAACCGGAAATAACATGCAGTTGGAGAGTTTGAATAAAAGAATAAATATTATTATTATATTACTTTCCAGGTAATACTTGCATGAAATATGTTTCTTATATCTTATATTTCTTTCAAGGTTATGTCTCTGTTAAGATGTAAGGAGTAATGGCCATGTTGTTTTATTACGGGAAGTCCGACGGGATGGGTAACTTAATGCCATGATTTTTTCTGGTCTGAAATAAATAAAAAAGAGAGAATAAAGTTTCTCTTAACCCTTAACGAAATAAAATCCTCTCTCCAATAATACGAAAGGTTATATGGAGCTAGGATAAGGAAACAAGTAAAAAATTCAGAGCATTTGCTTGGATGACAAATATTTGTTGTAATAAAAGGCATGGGATTAAAGTAACATTATGTAGTGTTTATGAGATTCACTTGAAAGAGTATCTTATGCAGATTTTATCTGACTTAAATATTTTACACTTACTAATGTGTATTTTTATATTTTCATTTGTATTTAGGTACTCACTCTCTCTCACGTGTACGTAGGCTGTAGTATGAGGAGTTTGTGCTCTGACAATCGTAATTATTTCTTCCTTTTGAAAGTTTTATTTATATTTATAGCTACCATTAAAACAAGGGTCGGAAGATCGGATCACATTTCACATATAATGATGTCAAAGTGGATGGTTTTCTCTGTGACTCAGTCGTGACTCACTGGGGTTCCATATGGCTGATACAGTTGTTGTTCGTCTTCATGATTCTTGTTGGCCTTCGTTGAACTTTATTAGGCGCCACAGACAAGAGTTAATTACAACGATGAGAATGACGCTGGTGGCTGTGTTAATAATTGCTGTCATTCGTATTTTTTGTTGCAACCACAACAGTCTATCCGGGATATGAGCTTCGTATTTTATTTTCTTGAGTAGGAATATGTGAGAAATTAATGTTTAGTATCTTTTACATTTTTATTTTTTTATTTTTTTTTTTTGTACTTAGTGCCAAGGTTTCTTTTGGTTTTGCCTTTTTTAGTTATCGGACAGATTGCATGAAGTTTAACTATCTAAAATGCGTCAGAAATTGCATTTAAATTAATATTTCAAATGTCTCTCAGTTAAAGAACTTTCCACTGTCCCGGTATCAACAGGAGCTCTCAGTATTTAGCATTTACCTGGCCTTATATTCGCTCACAGTCGGGCTCAGACCAATAGGATGAAATGTGCGTATCCAAGGGGCCTCCCCTATCACCTGAGCAGCGCTACCTATTGATCGTAAGAATAAAATGGGAGCCGGGTGAAATCTCCGAGCGAACAACTTTTTTTAATCCATTTGTCTATGAAATTTTAATCTGAAAGAGGAATGGAAGGGGGTTAATTGCATGTGACGGGGCAAGCCTCCTCCAGTCACTTAGCAGATTCCCTGGATGGCAAAGGCGCGTTCAGATGGGGGTTCGTAGACCGTGTGTGCTCCTTGGAAATGACGAGGTTTTAACTTGTTTGGCGTTGAAAGAACAGATTTTCGTCTGTTTTAATTGTTAAAAGGGAAGTTTTCTCTTTTAACTTTTTTAATTAGTAAAGCGTAGTTTTATATTGCATTTATTTCCATATTTATTGTTGGGTGACATTTCAGCCTCCCAGCTCTGTAATTGTTATTAGTTATTAGAGCGGCATTTCAGCATTGCTGCTATTTACAATTTATTTCGAAGGAATATAATTTCACTTAACGTGTATGATAGATTTCTTATAGGAAAGGGGAGTTTTATGACAGATTTATGAGAAGTCATTTTTACTATTGACCTTCTTATTTTATATTTCTAACAACAAAATCTTATCGTTAAAATGGGCCGACATTGCGTTGCTTGTATCCTATGCTCATGTCGCGCTTATGCCTTGCAATGGCGAAAAAAACATTTGTCAGGAAGTGATGTGTAAATAGGAAGCGTAAGAATTTTCATGAAAAAAGGTTCTAGGTTTTGTAGTTACCATTTTTCTTGACCCCCATAAAAAAAACTTACGATAATTTCCTTTTACTATAGGTGAAATATGATAATTTCCTTTTACTACAGGTGCAAAATGATAATTTCCTTTTACCATAGGTGCAAAATTATAATTTCCTTTTACTATAGGTGCAAAATTATAATTTCCTTTTACTATAGGTGCAAAATTATAATTTCCTTTTACTATAGGTGCAAAATTATAATTTCCTTTTGCAAAATTATAATTTCCTTTTACTATAGGTGCAAAATTATAATTTCCTTTTACTATAGTGCAAAATTATAATTTCCTTTTGCTATAGGTGCAAAATTATAATTTCCTTTTACTATAGGTGCAAAATTATAATTTCCTTTTGCTATATGTGCAAAGCCTTTCTATCCGGCTTTGTGCTTCTGTGGTCTAACCATTAGATTGTCACTCGAGGTTCAACCCTTTTGCATACAAAAGATGTGTACAAAGTTTCTGAGTTTGTACAAACGTCCCGGATGATATATCTTGTTGAGCTTAATTGAATAATCTTCCGCTTAAGTGTTTTTGTTAATATACTAACACGTGAAATGCTGCAACTGTATCACTCAAATATGTTCAAAGGACTAAATGTGAAAGTAGGCAGAATAGCAAATTAGAATATAACCAGTATATATATATATATATATATATATATATATATATATATATATATATATATATATATATATATATATATATATATGTATGTATGTATGTACTCATATATATATGTATTATGTATGTGTGTAAAAATATATATACACATATATATATATATATATGTACACATATACATACATACACAAATATA
>NC_089750.1:21040052-21055052 GCF_040412425.1 Macrobrachium rosenbergii
ACAAATATTAAGATGGATTTTGATTACGAAAAAAAAAGCTAAAACTTTCGCAAGCCTTGAAGTCAGATATGTTATAATTAGCTGCCAGTGAGACGTCTCTGATGAAAATCTAATGTCATATCGAGGTTGATAATATCTGGTGCAAGCAGAGTATCATGGACGCTGATAATTCACAGCTAAGTAAATAAATTATATTGTAAGACCAAAGTTATTTGGACTGAGACTGTAGTGAAATATTATTAAAGGTGATTTACATTCAAAGTTCAGTGAATAACTTGAAATTTGTTTTAATGAAGAGAAACTGACGGATCATAATTTCACGTTTTGTTTCTCCTCCTTGCTGGAATTGTGATGTACGGTTGAATACTTATCACTGATATATAAGTCATTCCGAGGTTAGTGTAATTAAATGTAATATCGAAGTTCATGCCATTGGATAATATAGCATATTATTGTTATGGTTGATATTATGATTGAAGGTAATGTAATATAATGTGAGGTTGAATTTGCATAGTTCATCGGTAGCGTCAAGATTATTAATTGTTTTAATGCCAGTCCATGACGAAGCATACTGTAGCAGCATAGAAGAGAATTTAATTTGGTGTAATAATTTAGTCAAATCAAGGTATCATAGGTGGTGATACTTGAATAATGCTCGAATTATGCCGAGCGCGATATTACTTCAGTTGCGGCTTAACTGTTAAGTTAGTCACTTTAAATACAGCTGGAATTTACCGTGCTTTTTAACTGTTCTTTACATGAATTTGTCGGACTCAGATGTGCACAGTGTTACGTATTATTTGATAGATTTGGTATTAAAAAGTTATACTGGTTTTTTCTTTGCGCGAAGACGTGCTGCTGTGAATGACTTGCAGTTGTTACTTAATGCTGAAAAGTCACCCTCCAATGAGTGACGTCTCCTAGGTTCCACTACCCTCAGGTAGATTTGATGGCAACCCTTTCGTCCGAGGTTTGGGTGTAATAAAATGAAGCCAGATGATCCTCTCGTCGAGACTGGAACTTTAGCTTAAAAGTCGGGAAAGTAAATAGAGAGAACCAACTACGGTAATAAAGAAAAGTTGGGTAGTCCCACTTGCTAATTTCATGAGGACGCTGAGAAACTGGCATGGTAAGAATTTCTGAGCATCAGTTTTCTGTCCAATCTATTGACAGCAAACATCATAGCCCCCGGAATTTTTATTCTCAGATCAAGTTATGTTAAAAATGAATGCATCATTTATCTATGTAACCTCTTAAAACTATTCACTGGTTAATTTTTCCCACGTCTTCGTCAGAGGTAATAAGAATATGTAAGCGTCAGCTCAATGAATGCGAATTAAACTGGGCTTGTTCACTGAATGGCATTTGTTTTTGTGCCTCGGGTTCTGGGCAGCTGCCAAACGGAGGTGTGATGCTTGACATTTCACGGTATCACATTATCTTGAACCGAGTACAATTACGGATCCAGTTTCAGAGCCACATTCCTTGCATACTTCTCTCTCAGTTCTTCGTGAAGGCACTTGCTTTTTTGTTTTTACCGTTTCAAGTGTTTTTTTTTTTTTCTTGGCTTTTTTTTTTACCGGTCTAAGTAATTTTTCTTCTTGCATTCTTTATGCCGCTTCTTTTGGGAATTTACTTTTTTTTTCTCACTACGTGTACAATATTCATGAATTTGCTTGGCAAGAAAGACTTAAATCCTCACTTCATTCATATAATGCTAAGAGTGTAGTCTTGTATATGTATATTTATGTGCTTTTTTCGGAAGTATATGTTTTTTTCTCTGCTGTTATTGCATGTGTGCTTGGTTAAAGTATATTCTCGTTTTATTTGTTCTTCTTCCTGTATTGTATTTAGTTCCTACAATTGCTTTTATATGATCGTAGATGCTATATTATAATTTCGTTTAGAAAATAGGCGCACATGAAGAGGACCAATCGCATGTCGGAGTAACGGAGTACGTTCAGAAAGTCATTCCGATGAGAACACGTGCGACAACTTTGGGCGTGAATGGACGAGGTTTTTCTCCCGAAAGTTAACCGTTTAAACACGCTTCATTTCAACTTCGAGGCTTCGCATTATTCCTCCGACAGCAGTAGTCGGTTAAAAGGATGATTAATGTGACAACGCAGATATTAATGCTGCGTTTAGAAGTGACCATTTTCGTCCAGTTCAGCGTAGGCGGACGCGAGCTCCCCGAATGCTCGTTCAGTTGTCTTCATTACTCGCAGTCTTTTGCATGTTACGGAGACATGCGATTGTGTTTCATGAATATTTTCAAGGCTGTTTTCATACCATTGTCCGCATTGCTCTTCCTGTTTGGGTCTCTCTCTCTCTCTCTCTCTCTCTCTCTCTCTCTCTCGTCTGGGTGGGTTGAATTTTTAAGAAATTGTTCTGACTCAAGAATGTAAGGCGCATGCGCTATCGATGTACACATGTGATGGATGTGTATATAATTCAGTAATGACAATTTCATAATTTCGTGAATTAAGATTTGTATAAAAGTTAACAATAAAATATCATATGGTCCGAAATCATCGGATCTCAGGCTCGAAAGTGTGTAAAAATATATTTACAAAACCAGTTTCCCTCCTACCACATGATCACGCTCCTACCTTCAGAATAACGTTTGGGAATTTGGAAATTGATCCTCTGGGATCATGGATCCAGACTAAAACGTGAACTTCTAGTAGCGTCGCTTATTTCTGAGCCCTCTTGTGCTGGCAGCGGGTTGAGCATGAAGAAAAAAGTTCAGTGTTTGTAGATGTTTGCTCTGGTCAGTATAGCTTCTTGTTTTTTTTAATGATGATTAGAAAATCAATTATACGCCCAGTTTGTGCTTGTGCGCACAATATATAGTTTTTATATGTATGTATGTATGTATGTATGTATGTATATCGATTCATGCATACACATATATATATACATACATACATGTATGTATGTATGTATGCATATATGTATGTATGTAGGATGTCGCTCTTTCGTATGTGACCTCTTTCATATGTTAGTACTTAGCGTCCCCTTTTAAGATTGCATTTTCACCCACCTCTTCGTTATTCCATCCTTGTTAACCATCCATCATTCCTCCCATCTCCTGCCATCTTTCCTTGAAGGATGGTTAAGAGCAAACGAGGGATGGAGTGACTTGGGAGGGTGAGGAGGCCCTTGTGTTGGAGGATGGGAGGGGGTTATAGGACGAAGGCGAATAAGGCTTTTGTGGTTCTCTGAATTCGACTTCCCCCTTGAGCGTGTGTTGGCCACCGGTTCGTTACCCGTCGTAGGAGATACGAGAGTGGACTCCCCTTGAATGCCCAAACACTTCTCTCTCTCTCTCTCTCTCTCTCTCTCTCTCTCTCTCTCTCTCTCTCTCTCTCTCCAGAAAAAGTGGGATTTGGAGTGTGGTTCCGAACGTGTGTGGGGCTGCTGTTTATGAGAAAAATGGCATCCCATTGCAGCCGTTTCTTATCTCTTCCATCTCTTTAGCAAATAGCTGCTTCGTGTTATTTAGCTTCCGTTTTTTCTTTTATTCCTTTTATTTCACATCCGTCAGCGAACTGCCCGCGCTTTCTCGCTGAGAATGTGCCATTGATCTTTGACCTTACCTTCCTGTATCTAGGTCTTGGTGAGTGGACAAGCATAATTCTATTCCTCGGTTTGTTGTTACTTAACGCTATTGTTTGAGTTTGTCGTTTTTTATTGTGTTAACTAATTTGGATGAATTATTATTATTATTATTATTATTATTATTATTATTATTATTATTATTATTCAGAAGGTAAAGGCAGTATTGGAATAAATCAGTCTTAACTTTGACCCAAATCTCTATGCTAGGTTTCGCGTGAAAAGGCTTTTCTACGTTTTCATGATTGTATTTCATTTCTTGTAATAAGCTTGCTTCTTGATACTTAACGTAACCGCAGTGATCTGTAATAGTATGAAGACCGCGTTCACACTAAATTGATAGATCTGTCACATGCTGATCAATCAAAATGTTCTGTTCACTGGGCCATGTCATTAGCTTCGCGGTGTTAGGATGAGAAAGACGTAGGTTTCATTCCATTAGGTGTATTCGGCAAGGGAGAAAAAGAGGACCGACTGAAATGACACATAATTTAATTTTGATGGAGGTTTAGCACTGACACAATAATGTGTCTTCCCACAGCAGCAACGGATAGCAGGAAGTAAGGCTTCTTGCACCTGAAGTGACCATTTTCAATTTTTTTTTTCAGTCAAGTTTGTTAATGAACTAATTGGTTCCATATTTTTTTATTTCATGAGGTCGCGTGTCATTGTTTAAGAGATTTGACGAGTGAGCCAAACACTGCTGTAGCTTTAAATTCATATAAGGCTCTAGAACTTTTAGAATCTGAAGTTGCTTGTTTATGTTATCTTGAAGAAATTCAAATTGTGAATGTATATTTTTTATATATTTATACCTATGCTTTGCTCGTTTGTCTGTTTGAAAATGTATTGATATATATGAGTTAATACTAATCCATGGTTTTCCTATTAACATTTCTTGCAAGAGCCTCTCATATTTGAAGACTATTCTTTTAGCTTTTTAATATTTCTGTTAAAGATGTTTTTTTAGATGTATTCGAGAGGTAGCGCAAACTTATTTCTGCATTGTCCCCAAATAAGAAATCATAGTTTAAAGGTTTTTACTCCGTTCCTGACTCAACACAGATATTCAGGCTTATTGCAAGAAATGATATCAGTGATCGCTGATGGTGAAGGCAAGAAGAAAATGGTGCTTTCCAGAGTGCGTTTTTGCCATTTCGTGCAAGAAGTGCTACACTGCATTAAGTCCTATGGTAGTTCATATATTTTTTTTATCTTAATCTCCATCATCATCGTATCAAAGTAGAGTTTCCAAGATTTAATGAACTAAGGGTGTATCTTATTTGGCTCTGTGACGCGTCTTCGATCTTGACAAGTGTTAAATGTTGATTTAAGACTAATGAAAATGAAAAATGATAGTATTGCCTTGACATACGTCCGTCCAAGTGTCATTCATTACAAGAGTCATGTCAGCTGAAAACTAAGACACTTTATTCGGGTATTGCAGATAGCTAGAACTTCGATAAAAGCTAGTAACTGGTTTTCGAAGCTCATCTCTTGTATTATATAAAACATTTCAAGTCATGGTCAGGGACCGTGAAGACACAGAGAGAGAGAGAGAGAGAGAGAGAGAGAGAGAGAGAGAGAGAGAGAGAGAACCGTTTAGTATGGCAACGTTCCCCTGCTGTTGTTTTATAAATTATTTCGACGTTGAAGTCTGTGAATTCACTTTGTGCATCACGTGGCACGTACACTGACGCATGTAATTCCAGCAAACACGGAAGTCACAAACACATTGTAATTATCGTGAAGTATTGTTGAGTGTTGAATATCACAAGATATAATCCCTTGATTTTTATTTTCTCTGTCGTAATGGCTGTCAGGTGTAAGCCCCGTCACATTCTCTTTCATTTTATTTTTCTTGATGGTCACGACTTCTTACCTTTTAGAACATATTTATGATTATTTTTTACATTTTTCTTGAGGATAACGACTTACTCCAGTGCGAAGAAGCTGTCATAACTGCCGTTAATTACTGTAGATCACAGGAGGAAGATTCTCTTGTGACGTTGATCGCGGTTTTTTTCTTCCCAGGTATGTAACGGAGAGACGCTGTCGTCATTGGCGTTTTTTTAATCGCACCTGTGGGGAAATAGAGATTGGACGGCTTGCTCGGGCATTAATATTGAAGAAGGATTATAGCCTTGTGAATATGTAGCGTATACCACGATTGAGCTGCAATACCATTAGTTTCAGTTTTGGTTTGTTATAAAGAAATTCCTCGCTTCATGCGTGAACATTTATTCGTAATATTACCTTATAATCTTGATCAGTGTAGTAAACGCGCACGCACGCGTACACACATTTTATATATACATATATATAATATGTATATATATACATATATTTATATATATATGAATATATATAGTGATATAATGTACATATATACACATATATAAATATATATACATATATTATATATATATATATATATATATATATATATATATATATATATATATATATATATATATATATATATATATATATATATATATATAGGTATAGGTGTGGTATGCATGTACATATAGTTTGTGTGTGTGTGCGCGCGCGAGCGAGGGCGTTCATATATGTGTGTGGTAGCTTTCCGAGTTCTGATTTAAAAAAAAAAAAAAAGCTTAGTTTTGTTATGATTGGGAATGTGCGGTTAAAGGTGAGCGCCTGGTGGGGCGCGTCGTAACGAAAGTTGCCGCGAAGGATCAGTTTTATGACGTTAATCCGGAAAGCGCTTTGAATGATATCGCTTTTTCCCCTCCCGAATCATTCTGCCCGCATTTGGCTTTCCGGTGTGCGAGCTTTGTACATTTACTCGCTTGGTGCTGTTCCCCTCTCGCAAGTAGGAATCATTATTTCATTCCCCTTCCGGGAATTCAAAATGGTTATTGTGTTTTTCAATATACGAGACTCCAGAACACGCTTTACGTGCCGCTCGGTAACTAGAACAGATTTTTTTTTTTTTCATTCGTTTACGAAGAGTTATTTTTCTGTTCATTTTCCTTGTTATGACCACTTCTTTGGTGTCCCTTTTTAGTGTTTTCTCCTAAATTTTTAGCGTTTAGGTATGTTCAATCAGACGGGTTAAGTAGGCTGCCTTTTACTCTGGTTTTTTATTTCATTATTCTAAACGCTTTACATAACCTACAGCGCTCCTCTTTCCCGACCTTTTAATTGAACTCTCCTCTTCGGAAGTTGAAAAAAAAAAAAAATACGTATTTCAACATTTATATAATGGAAGGTATTTCTTCGATTGAACATTTTCTTTTTGTAATAAAAAAAATTTGGATAGGGCCAAAGAAATTTTGAAAATAATGCAAATTTTCAACTAGTACGTTTTTCCTTTTCAACTCTTGTGGAACATACAGAAAGCGCTTTAACAAAATTTATGGAAGCTTAGAAACCTTCCTTTAGCAGTCTTTGTATATAGGATATATATACATACACATACATATATACAGTGTGTATACACACACACACACACACACACACATATATATATATATATATATATATATATATATATATTTATATATATATATATATATATATATATATATATATATATATATATATATATATATATATATATAATATATATATATATATATATATATATAAAGAAAACGGAAAATTAGTATTTTATTGAATTGAGATCCAACTATTTCTCAGTACTGGTCAATTGATTGCTAACAGTTTTTGAGTTTGCTCCATCACTCAACTAAAATCTACATTTGTATTGGATGGAATAAATTATTTACCTGTTCGGTCCCCCCTGTAAAATAGAATAAATTATTATTTTTTTTATTTTAAAACTGCCACATTTTAATTAGTAAGAGAAAAACGGAGAAAAATAGTTGTCGTTAAAAATCCCCATCATTCATCCTTCATCTTGCAATCGCCATGGGAGCCTACGTCACACATAAGTTGCAGCACAGAAATAGCCCTTAATGCGCTGTATACATAAATTTTGATTGGTGTATGTTCGCCCCGTTAGTTTATTGCATTTTGGGGGTAAAAATATATATTGGCCTTTTAGGCCTGTAATCCACTCTTATCCCTCTTCCCCTCTCCGCCTCTTTCAGATTTTAAATCTCTTCCAATATTTTCATGGAATTCATGGTTTGGTTCCCCTCGGCTACAAGTATAAGTTCGGGGATATCTTTTGCGCACGCGCATGTTTTATGTATGTATGCGGTGTGGGAAGAAAAATGGTGTTTGCGCGTGTGTACGCTGGATGTCCCACGTGTTTTGCCATAGCTGCGATCAATTTCCCTAGGAGAAGTAAACATTCCATTTTCATTAGAGAAAGAAATCGCCGGCGCTGAGCTAGCTGATCCCCCACTTTAGAATTTCATCACTTTTCTTCCACCGTCAGACCCACGAAAAATAAGATCGTGGAAACTTTACTCTGGGGGGTTCGGTTTAAGGGGTGGGGAGGGGTTGCTGGAAGGGTTGGGTTGGTATAGAAAGGAGGTTTGATGAGAGAGAGAGAAGAGGATAGGTATAGGTATAGGATGAGGGGAGGGTTGTTGTTGAGGTTTTTCGAGGTTGAGAAGAAGAGGGTAAGAGAGAGACTCTCTTTTGGTGTATTCTCTTCCTCGGGGCCAGAGGGGGGGAGACTGGGAAGGGGTCGACAGCATATCTTGCAAAAAGTTCTTTTAGTTTATTGAAAATTTTCTCGTTGTTTGCTCTTGAGAAGAGGGTAAAAGATGATGGAAGGTCAGGAGGAAATAAGAGTAAAGTTAAAGTTCGAAAGATTATCGTCATGGAGTCTGTCGGGACACACACGTAGTACGGTAATAACGGATGAATGATAAAGAAGATAAATATGAGGAACTGCTGAGAGTGACCAGTGGTAGGAAGCTTAAATGGATTTTACTAGCTTTCCAATTTTTGTTACTTTCGCTAAAAACTAAAACAAAGTCTCATCACCGATAATGCATGTTTGACGAATTTAGGCATAAGTATGTGTTCCAAGTGTGTCAGTTTAGTGTTTCTGCTCATTCCGTGTCTGTTTATGACAGCGTCGAAAGTTAGCAATAACATAGAAACTATGAAGGTAAAAAATGAAGGAAGTAAAATATACGCGCGTAACATAGTGCTCCTACTCCGAATTTAATTGGAGATATGGAATGTTAAAATATTGGGGAGTGGAAATTAAGGAAGATTAAGGTCTGTGATGTAAGGACGGCGGGGAGCTCGAGTATGGGGAAGCCATTCCCCCCATCTCCCCTCCTCTGGGCGGTGGGTGGGAGTGCTGAGTGGGGGGATAAGGACTCAGGTGGCTTCTAGGCTTCATCGGGTTCTTATGATTAAAGAATAATTTGAAGTATTGGTTTGGGGGAGCTTAGAGAGCGACTGAACTTGAGAGAGAGAGAGAGAGAGAGAGAGAGAGAGAGAGAGAGAGAGAGAGAGAGAGAGAGAGAGAGAGAGAGTTGCTGATCATGAAGTTAAGAGACAAATAAATATTGAGGACAAATATTTTTATGATATTCTGCCAACATGAATAATTATTGTTAACACTACCATTTGTTATGTTCAGCACAGGTTAGAACTGGTAATTAATTCATCTCTCCAGAATGATTAAATCTTTCTTCATAAAATTTGAGCAAATATGTCATCAATTATCGAAGGGTGTTTTCACATGCCTTGCAACCTTCCTCGTGATTCTGGGCCCATGTTAATCGTGCTTTTGACTGATGTAGGGTTCTCTTGCTATAGTGAATCGCTGCATCTGTCGTTGTTGTGTGATGTAAAACAAGACTTTACTCTTACAGTAGTGCTCTTTTGAAATAATCTTCACGAATATTGGACAAGTTTATGACTGTATTATTTGAAAGTAATAACCGAAAGTTTGAGGTAAGATATAATGACAGATATTGTTATAGCCAGCTTCTGATAGTTTTTATGATGTTAATAATGAACATGCGAATAAATAATTTTGTGTATATGTATATATATATATATATATATATATATATATATATATATATATATATATATATATATATATAGATAGATAGATAGGTAAACCAAACAAGACAATAGTTCTCGATTCATTCATCAATGAACCTTTGAACTGTTGTCAAGGATGAATCCGTTGTGCAGAAAGTTTCCTCAGCATTTGCCTTTACCTACACCGAAGGCTCAGTAGCAGCGCGCCTGTGTGTGTTTGTTTGTGTATATACGAGTGTGTGTCTCTTGGTGTGTGTATAAGTTATTCCTGCAGTGTGTTTCGCCTTGGTTCTCATATATATTCATATTGGCGGAGAGAAAACGAACGTTCAGCAGCGGGTGTTCATAATGAAGGTGATGATGATTAGAGAGTCTCCATAAAGGGAACTTAGCAGAGATGAGAGTCTTCGTGAAATATGGCAGGGTAGCGGAGAGCCCTTCTCCCCATCCTTACCCCCTCCCCACTTTCCATCCCCCCTCATTCCCCATTTCCCTAAAATAAACTTTCCAGTCGTAAAATGTTGATGATGTAATACGGAGGAATTATTGCCTCCATTACGGGAGTTTTTCGGGTGTAAATGTTGCATATATGCTTGAGCGCTGCCTGTTATTCCCATTATGGCCGCTGTAGTGGCCATTATAACGGCTTGCTTCTTGTCGTAATTCGTTATGTATGGATCTCTTGTAACTCTGACTTTTACTTTTCATGGGCACTCTGTTTCGGCAGTTTTGGAGGTGGGAAATATCTATTATTGAGCAATTGACTCTCTCTCTCTCTCTCTCTCTCTCTCTCTCTCTCTCTCTCTCTCTCTCTCTCTCTCTCTCTCTCTCTACCATTTCTAGGTGATGATTGCGAGTACCATATTTGATGGGAATTATCATTCATTTTGAAATAAATTTGAAGTTCAGTGAAGGTTTTCGTTCACGTTTGGGTCCATTGTGGACAAAATTTGTTATAATGAATACAATAATAATAATAATAATGAAATAATAATTGTGCAATACTTTTGAAGATGATAATAATAATAATAATAATAATAATAATAATAATAATAATAATAATAATAATAATAATAATGTTTCTTAATTACGACTTTCAGCATCAGAGCATATTAAGGAAAATGGTTATTTTAAGCCCATCTTATATAGGTCACAGATATTTGTTTTACATATTGTATTTCAGTGTAAAATAATCTGTTGTTGACGCAAAAAGATTCCTTACGAAAATTTAAAATGAAGTTTATTCAGTCATTATATCCGCCGCTTATAAACCTGATGACATTAATTTTCTCTTGAGATTAGAAAGAGATAGGAGACATTTTCCCAGTCTCTGGAGATCTCTCTTTCGGAGACTTCCGAAGCTTCCAGCCGCTAGTGTTTCTTATCAGCAAACTTTGAGTCAATTATGCTTCATATAATCCTTAATTCTTCTTCCTCACCTTTTCAGCTGACGCTTAGATTGCATTAATTATGTCTCCGTGCCTCAGGTAGAAGTCGAAGTGAGAGAGTTAGAAGGGGGAGAGGAGGAAGAATATGAGAGAGCAGGAGAGGAGAAATGGTCACGGATGAGACTTTTCTTGGTGCATGGGGAACTGGGGTTGACAGGGAGTTATGATCATATTATATAGCTTTCCTCTTTTTATAAGGGATGTCTTAATGATCTTGGAAATATTAACTTTGTGCTGGTCTGCTAGTTATTTTAGCTGCTGTTTAGGATGTTGCTCAGTAGTTCGTTAGCATTTTATTTACTGATTTAGAAATGGCCAACTTGTCGAACCAAACTAATTTTTAGTATTATCATCAGCTTGTTTTATTTTTGTGATTTCCGTGACGTTGGGTTTATTACGGCATACCTCGAGTAAGCCTAAAAGTAGCGGTGTTAAGGGGGCCCACTTGACAGGTGCCCTTTGCTCCTCGATCCCGTTCATTTCATAAGGTAAGTGCTAAGCTAGTGTCGAAGACCATTAGCTGAGTGCCGTCTAGTGTCATGGCTCCATTAGTTGAAGTTGACACACTGTCAGCCCGGATAAACCAGGCATAAACTACTAGTTGGGACCCCACAGTCTAAACTTAATGTACCTGCTCTGGCTCTCAAACTCTTAATCGGGTTTGCCTGGCATTAATGTAGAAGTTTGCGTTGGAAAGGGAGGCGTGGGATGGCATGGAATAGAGGAGGGAGAGGTGGAGGATGAGGAGGAAGATGGAAGGAGAGGCGAGAGAGAAGGAGTCATGCCTCTCCTCCCAAAGGGCAACCTAGTCTCTTAACCTCCCCAGTCCCCTCCCAGGCCCTGTTATAGGCAGTAAGGTGAAAGATCAGATGCCGGTGATGGAGAAGTAATGGTGGTGATGTTGGAGAAAGGATGTATCGAGTAGAACAGGGGTTGTAGCAACTGAACTTTACTTTGGAGGAGGATTTCTGGGTAAACAGATTGAAGTTTGGTGTTTTCTTGGTGGCTTTTGGCTGATGTGTGCATATGAGAGAGAGAGAGAGAAAGAGAGAGAGAGGTGTCAGCCACTTTAAACGTCATTGTTTACCTAGATGTTGAGTTTATTACCGAGTTAAGAATCTCTCTCTCTCTCTCTCTCTCTCTCTCTCTCTCTCTCTCTCTCTCTCTCTCTCTCTCTCTCTCCTAGCTTGTAGCTGGGTGGTAGCTCATCAGTTTCATAACTGGACGACCCGTGTTCGATTCTCAGACCGAACGGGGAGAGACGAACAGGTGGTTCTTAAAATTCATTATGCCGTTGTTGATCCAAGTGGTGAATCATGTAGCTACCTAATAGTTAATCGACTGTTGGGGTCGCAGAGAGAGAGAGAGAGAGAGAGAGAGAGAGAGAGAGAGAGAGAGAGAGAGAATCACCAGATGTGTGTTAATTGCTCAAAAATGAAATTATAAGATTCTCTCTCTCACGGAGCACTCCATCCCTTGAATAATTTTAGAAATTTTTTCTTTGACTTGCTGTCTTTGAATATAACTCTGAGCCGATTCATTTATGTCACCTGCGACAGTTATCTTCCAAGTCTTTGAATGTGGTCGATGAACCTGTCGTTCAAACGTACTGAGCGCTCTACTTTGGGCGGTTTTATATTATAGATGACTTGAATTTCTCATTCTGCTTATTTTTTTCTAACTACTGCTCGTATGTTCATTTCTTTGCTGTTCTTGTTTACATTTTCTAGAAGTTACAATTGCCGTTGGTTTTTTCTTATCCCTTCGGTAGAGTTAATCCATCCACTTTTCTTAAGCTGGATATTGGTCGAGTAATGGGACACTATTCTGTGGTTGTTATTTGACGTTGCGATGTTCTGACGCTGATTGCTTCCTCATGTGTGGCGGGGTTTCGGTCATTTGAAAGGGACCAGAGTGGTTGGGGTTGTTTATCAACATTACGACCTTCAAGAATTGAGTAAATTTTACGAATAACAAAAACAGCCAGATCTATAAATTAATGGAGCCGGGTGTAGGGTACTCAGTATTCTGTTTCATATATATATGTGTATATATAATATACTATATATTCTGTTACATATATATATGTATATATATACATATACACACACACACATACATATACACACACATATATATATATATATATATATATATATATATATATATATATATATATATATATATATATATATATATATATATAAATATAAATTGTATCTAGTCAATATAAATTAGTTCAAAGGGAATTGGGGACATATTTGATATATTTACTATGAATGCGGAAGACGTTTCCTCCGCGGCTTCATTTCAAGGTTTGTTTCCATTGTCATCCATAGTTAAGACACTAGCTGTCCTGGTATATTTTATAACAGACAGGCATTGATCTCTTTTGAATTTAATTTCCACCTAATAATCATTCTATAACTTCAATCTTCTCGTCCATTAAACTTTTCGGAGCTGCTATTCTCTCTCTCTCTCTCTCTCTCTCTCTCTCTCTCTCTCTCTCTCGTGCCCGCGCGCCCCTTACTGATAATAACCAATAATGTTGTCAGTCGTGTAAAAGGCAAAGGTTGATTTCGACGTCTGGTTATCTGACAGGATTTCAGCATCTTGGATTTCTCAGCGAAGGAAATCTTCTTGAAGGAAATTACGGACCAATCGGAGGTGTTAGAAATATAGCCATCGAAGACTGATCTACGGCGTCGTAAATTTAACCACCACCATGGCCAGGAATAGATGCTTGTAAAAAGATGGGACCCTCGGGCCTTATAAATGTGCATTCCCGCTCCTCTGTGTTTTATATATATATATATATATATATATATATATATATATATATATATATATATATATATATATATATATATATATATATATGTATGTGTGGGAGGGAGGGTATGTAAAAAGAAAATGGAATAGGAAGGGAATCGGGAGGGAAGGGGAGGAAGTTACGTTCCTCTATCAGAAGCGAATAAAAGCATCTCCACTGAACCAAGACAGTAAATAAAAAATATTGTATTTCTACAGTTCGCACTTAGGTGTGTTTGTGTGTGTGTGTGGGGGAGAGAGAGGTCTGTCTCTCGTGCAACAACATGTATGTAGTAAAGTGACGCTACAAAGTAGTCTTTATAACAAATTCCATAGGTAAAAACAAAGAAGAAATGATCGAATTAATGAGAAAATTCGCATTTGAACTATTACAGAAAAAGGACATATTGTCATCATGCATCTTGCACTTCGTGTTGAGTTAGCAGCTACTATGCATGCGGGAATGAGGAAGACAACTGGCATGTGTATGAGTTTAGGCTTCATTGTTTTATAGCTATGAAATCTGTTTTGTAACAAAGCCAAAAATATTTAATTTAGCAATAAAACCAAGCAGTGAGGTATATGTTTAACACTTATATTAGTAATTATCATAAATTATGATCAAAATTCACTTAAATTGTGATAAAAAATTTGTTATAGGGAATTTGGATTTATTGTTGTACGTTAACCATACGTTTGATAGCGCATGGAACAAAAGGTGGAGTGTCAGGAGAAAAATGAGAATTAACCCCGTAACACTGAAGGAAAAGGTGATGTAAAAACGAAAATTTCTTTTTTTTTGTCTGTGTTTGTATGTCTGTCACGGGGCAGGGTTTGATTTTGAGTTAAAACCTTTCTGGAGTGACACAGAGCCCATGTGCAAAATTTTGTCTGGGTCTGTCAAGCAGTTCGGATTTCTATAGTGGACAAACAAATACACAAACATTCATTTATATATATATATATATATATATATATATATATATATATATATATTTATAAATAAGTGAATGTTTGTATATTTGTTTGTCCACTAGAAATAATATATATATATATATATATATATATATATATATATATATATATATATATATATATATATATATATATATATAAAATTACCCATGAAAATAATCTCCTCTTATTATTTTATATATATATATAA
>NC_089750.1:21060052-21082552 GCF_040412425.1 Macrobrachium rosenbergii
GTGAAGTTTAGCGTCATTATTTGTGGTCTATGAGTATTGATCTTTATGTGTGTGTAATATATATATATATATATATATATATATATATATATATTATATATATATATATGTATGTATATATATATATATATATATATATATATATATATATATATATATATATAGTATATGTATATATGTATACATACACATACACATACATCAAAAGATCAATATATTATATATATATATATATATATATATATATATATATATATATATATATATATATACAGTATATACAAATACATACAAATACATATGTATATATTAATTTATTAATTTATATATTTGTATATATATATGTGTGTGTGTAATGGTTTAATGCGTTTGGTAGTGAAAGAGAGAGTGCCCATTATTTTTATAAGACTTTCCAGGTATTGGTGTCCTTCTTATTCTATACTTTAATATAAACTCAGAAATAGCCAGAATAGTAAATGAATATAAAAACTGATATTGAGTACACGTAATATATATAGTAGTAATGAATAAACAATACTTCAGTTACTCTATGCTTTGGCAAGAATGTTTTTTTTAAGGCTCTAGTTTTGTTTGTATGGAAACTGATTGATTGACTGATTCAATACAATAAAATGGCGTCACAATTATGGTTATCGACTTTGAAAGTAAATTGTCGAAATAATTTATTTGAACTAAAGAACAAATATCTCGGTAAAAGATTTCCATTGAAAAACACAATTAAACATGTCGATGTGATTTAAATAAACACATAACACATATATACACTATATCTGTATATATATACAGTATATATATGTGTGTGTATGTATGTATATATCTTCTTTTGTTGTTTCTAAATGTCTGAGCGTTTGCGTAGTATTTACGCTGCCCTTCGAATTCAGAATTACTTTTTTTTTCCGCTGAATTATTCAGATGGCGTAAGTTTTCACGTCAGTATTTGAAGCCAGACAATGGAACAATAGTAGTTAGTTCATCGACTTGTGGATCAAGCGAAAGCCTATGACTAGATCTATTGTTTCGACTGATGTAACAAGAAAGAGTTTACGAAACAATACTAAGGAATTTGATCGACGGGTTTGGTGTGAAGCGCTGATGATAATCCTTTTGAAGGGATGTTGTCGGTGCTGTTGTTGTTGTCCTTTGCTGTTGTCGTTATTGAGTTTGTTCATGTTGTTGTACTTCAGTTGTCATAAATGCTTTTTTTATTCATCACCATTGTTGTTACTTTTTTCATATTTTTGCTATGCTTGTTCTTGGTGACATAAAATCTAAAAGTACTAGTCTTGGCAATTAACTATTGATGTTATTTTGATTTAAGAATTTTCCCATTTCAGTTTTGCCGTTCGAATCTTCTCGTGATAGATTTCGTTTCGACGACCCTCCGTCTCGTCTCGTTAATTAATCTTGGAATGTGTGCCTCCCTTTGCTTAAGGCGAAGGCTTTGGGGAGGTGGTTCATTTGTTATACTCCCTTAAGGAGGAGGAGGAGGGGGGAGGGGAAGGGGGAAAGAGGAAGATGAGGAGGGAGAAGGATGATCGCCGTTGATATCGGCAACCTTGAGCATCCAATAACGGCAGCAAACATTAAAGGGAGTTTGAAGTAAATTTACATTTTATAATTAATGGAGAGCAGCGGGAGATATGGATATTATATCATGTTAAAACTTTGACAAATGACTCCACCTGCGAGCTCAGTGAAGAGCGTTAGTAAATGCGTTCTCTCTCTCTCTCTCTCTCTCTCTCTCTCTCTCTCTCTCTCTCTCTCTCTTGTCTGAGTATGTTATGCTTGTGTGTGCGTGTGTGTGTGCGTCTGCTGATGTTAAGACTAATTTGTCTGGATTACGGATAATTAGTTACAGCCGAGCTTGAGTAGCTAAGTTAAACAGGGAGAGAGAGAGAGAGAGAGAGAGAGAGAGAGAGAGAGAGAGAGAGAGAGAGAGTCCATTTAACTGACCAATTAAGTTGCTTTTAAGAGGTTGTGGTTGATGTTCGCTTAAGAGAACAGCAAGGTCTAAGGGATGTCAGTTAACTAATAATTGCTCTTGAGTTTGTTGATATCAAATAATGCACACGTACACACACACACACACACACACACACACACACACACACATATATATACACACATATATATATATATATATATATATATATATATATATATATATATATATATATATATATATATATATATATATATATATATATATATATATATTATGTGTGTGTGCATGTGAGTGTATGTATTTATGCAATGTTTGTATGCATATAATCCTTTTTCTAAATCTACACACTCTGTACATTAAATTTTATCCTGTCTTAAGCTATGTTCATTTGCAGGTATTGCAATATTGTAGAACAAGTAAGCTGGTATTCACACCTAACGACATACACTTTATTGTAAACTGATACTACTCTCTTTGTATTTTTTTTTTTATCTCGGGGCCTAGCCAATATATTAAAAATTTTATTTTATTCCATATTAGACTTTTTAGATTTAAAAAAATTTAATAAGATGAAAGCGATCATTATTATTTTTTATCAGCTACTACATTCCAGTTTTTGTCTTTTAATTTTTATATTTTTATGTGTATCTATATTTTTTTTCATTCAGTCCACTTTGCATACATGCGTTATTTTTCAGATATAAACAGTGCTGTGTTGAAAGCAAATGCTTTACTTTCATTTTTCAGTGGATTTTGGTGTATATTCAAGTACAGGAGACTGGTTTTAATACCCAAATCCGATGTTTGTCGTGGCTAACGGCCATTTTCATCGAAACGATAAAAAGGAAAAAATGGAAATTTAGAATGATCATTAGCTATATCTAAAACTGCCATCATTTAAAAAAAAATACAGTTGAGCAGAGAAATTCTAAGAAGATTATAGGAAGGAAGCTGAAATTTCATGCAGTAAATGAGGAAGGAAAAAATGTCATTTGTGTTAAGCTGAAAGTAAATAGCAAAGTAACAGCAACAAAAAACTAATTGAAATGAATATTTCATTGGCTTGGTGGTAGAAGACGTGTAGAAAGAGCCTCCCTTTGTCTGCAATGGCTGTTTAATCCAGTAAGGGTTTTTTCCTCTCTCCTCGTCTCCGAAATAACCCGTGAAATAATCGCGTTATGGGAGATTTTCGGGCCAAAACATGTCCCTTAATATAAACTTTTGTACTTGAAGAGGTTTTATCGGAATCGAGAGGAAATTAGTGGAGGTTTTGTGAGGCGATAAGAAATGTACAATTTCTCTTTTTTTCTTCTTCTTCTTTTTTCTAAACTAATCTGTTATGGCTTTTGTTGTTTTGGGTGTTGAACGTCTCTCTCTCTCTCTCTCTCTCTCTCTCTCTCTCTCTCTCTCTCTCTCTCTCTCTCTCTCACACACACATTCACGTTAAACTGAATATGGTGAAAAAGTATAGTGTTACATATTTTTCATCACGCTGGATAATTACCCTTCTTGGCGTTTTATGTCCGCTTTCCATTATGTTTAAATTATGTGAACAATATTCCTGGATTATTTACGTGAAGATGAATCGAAATTCTCTTAAATTCCATATTTTTCCGACAATTTTTCCAAGTCATTATTTATTTTCATTTATCGAATGAATGCCCTGCTCTCTCAACAGAGGTATGTCTGTTATTTACTTCATACACATATACATATAAATATACATATAAATATACATTGACATATACTATATATATATATATTATTGTGGTGTCACATCCCGAATATTTATTGAAAGATGCTCAGACTTCTTTACACAACATTACAGTATATTGGAAATATACCTCCTATACTGTATTGGCATTGTTTTTGCTGATTACTTCCAAGAAAATATACTTTAATATATAGACTCTGAGGAGAGACTTCCAACCTTTGTTTCCTCGTCTTCAGGAATCTTGGTGAGCCCCATCCCTTTTTTGGATACCTCCATCCCCCACCCCCCAACCTTCCTGGGACGCAGTATTGCAGATGACGTCACCGTGTGGCCAGGTTCGCCAAGGAGGACGAAATTGAAAACAATCAAGTGCAGATGTTGTGCCAATTCGCTCTCGTATTTTTCGATTTCGTATATAGATTTTTGATCGCGCACGCATTCCGTTGCGAGTTTATAATGTAATAGCAACCCCCCGCCCCCTCCTCTCGCCACTCTACTACTTCAAAGTTTATATATCTCTTATGGTTTCCTTTTCCCTCTTAAGGTTTATGGCAAGGTTTTGATGCCCTGTTGATTTGCTTACAATAAGTCTGTGGCAAAGATCCAGTTTTCATCGTATTTTTTTATTTATTTATTTATTTTTCTTCTATTTCATAACAGACTATTTTGATCAGTCATATGGCATCTACCGCTGATTGTATTTTTTAGGTGAATCTCTCTCTCTCTCTCTCTCTCTCTCTCTCTCTCTCTCTCTCTCTCTCTCTCTCTCTCTCTCTCTCTCTGCATTGCCGGCCTTGCGTCACAGGCAGCAAAAGACAACAAAAGCCTGTTTTTGTGATCCTACCTTTTTGATAAACATAAACCCGAATGCAATTACGGTTAATGGCCGCGTGTTATTACACACATTACGGTGATTGATGATCGGTGTTTGAGGTCCTAATGCTTATAAATTGTGTTTAATCATCATAGATGAATGCGAATTTTATATTCGGAACGGTAACAAAAGAATTGACACCGATACGCTAGACCATTCGTCATACTTATCAATTGCTGGAGACAACGAATGCAACACGGAGCACACACTGTTTTAATAACAATGCATCACACACATCAGCACACAATACGCTGTATTTTTGACGCCGCATTACTTTAGTTTACTAAAACCGGGCTTTTAACCCCAAATTAAATGTAAGTATTCAAAACATAGGTTTAGGTACCTTGCATTTCGTGTAAGCCATATTAACAAAACTGAATCCGTGTTTTTTAATAAAGAGAGACAGTATTCCAAAATAAAGACTTGGAAATACGCAAACGATGTACCTTAAACTCGGCATTTCATTTTGAATATTCAAATGCATTACCTTATGATCAGCATTTCAGCATATCATTTAAAATACACAAACAAACGCAGTATCTGAAACCCGGTCTTTAGTTTCAATTACACAGATCACTACCACTTCAGATATGTAAACAAACATACTATTATGAATTTTATTTCAAATCTACAGACATAGGCACTGTCTTGAGCTCGGTATTTCATTTGAAAAATACAAGCAAACGGATTATTTTAGACTGCATATATCAGTTATTCGACTGCACTAATTTTCCTCATTTTTCGTGTAGATTAAACTATACAGAAAAACGCACTTTCTTAAGCTTGGTATTTCATTTGAAAAATACTCATTTGAAAAATACAAGTAAACGGATTATTTTAAACTGCATATATCAGTTATTCGACTGCACTAATTTTCCTCATTTTTCGTGTAGATTCAAATATACAGAAAAAACGCACTTTCTTAAGCTCGGTATTTTATTTGAAAAATACTCATTTGAAAAAATACAAGTAAACGGATTATTTTAAACTGCATATATCAGTTTTTCGACTGCACTAATTTTCCTCATTTTTCATTTTGATTAAAATTTACAGACAAACGTACTTTGTTAAGCTCGGTATTTCATTTGAAAAATACAAGCAAACGGATTATATTAAACTTCATATATCAGTTATTCGACTGCACTATTTTTCCTCATTTTTCACGTAGATTAAAATACACAGAAAAACGCTTTTTCTTAAGCTCGGTATTTCATTTGAAAAATACTCATTTGAAAAATACAAGTAAACGGATTATTATAAACTTCATGTATCAGTTATTCGACTGCACTAATTTTCCTCATTTTTCATATAGATTAAAATTTACAGACAAACGCACTTTGTTAAGCTCGGTATTTCATTTGAAAAATACAAGCAAACGGATAATATTAAACTTCATATATCAGTTATTCGACTGCACTAGTTTTCCTCATTTTTCATGTAGAGATCTTCCGTCTCGGGATTCGCGAATTTTTCACTGCTGACAGCGTCTCCGCGCAGCCCTGAACAGAGACGAAATGCGGAGATCGGTTCCCTGTTTATTGTTCCTTTGGCTGGGGTATTTATTTCGTCATTCCCCTCGCTGAGTGATCTATCCGTCGGATGACAGCATTAAGGGGTCATTATGTCCCCTTCTCCATAATGCGTTACATTACCCAAATGGGATGAGAGAGAGAGAGAGAGAGAGAGAGAGAGAGAGAGAGAGAGAGAGAGAGAGAGAGAGAGAGAATAGATGGGGGTAGATTGAACTGACGAAGAGGTCTTGCAAATTATGGTCTTTGGTATTTGAAATAATAATAGTTGCTGGAAGGGAATAGTTGTCTTATGGAAGAATTTTATTGAAATAGTGAAAGACTTACAAACTACAAATTATGAGAGAGAGAGAGAGAGAGAGAGAGAGAGAGAGAGAGAGAGAGAGAGAGAGAGAGAGGTCGAAATTTTCAAAATGTGATTTGTTGTGGTAATAGTCATCTTGATAGTATACTATGGTCATTACTTTAAGATTCCCCTTCATTTGATTAGCAGGGTTCCTCCATTACACATCCTCACATAATCATATTGCAACGTCGTTTACTCTCTGAGGACTAGACCGGCGAATCAGCTGTACCACAAGTCTAATCTCATTCAAAGATTCAGCCATTCCATCCTCGTGAGGTTCGATTAGGAAATAAGAGACATTTATTACGGTAGTAATCTTCTCTATCCATCTCGTCATCCGTCCATCCATCACTCAATTCATCTGTTAAGATCCTTTGAGGAACTCGTTTTTCCCAAGTCTTATCAGATCACTTGGGTTATCATTTCATCTTTCCCTCCTCCCAAGAACTGGATATCATTCTTTTAAGTGGCCACATCCCCTTCCCCTTAGAAGGATTTAACCCAGTCCCCTATTGCTTCCCCTTCCCCAGGAATGGTTTTACCACAGCTCACACCCTCCCCTTCACTTTCCCTTGGAATGGTTCGACCGTTTTGTTCTCTTCCTATTACTTTGTGACCTTTCCTCACCTCGTTCCCTTCTCGAATGCTTGACCCCGTCTCGTTCCCTCAAACTATTTCCTTGGCTCGGCTCATTTCTGTTCTTCCCCTCCCCTTCGAACAGTTCGACGCCGTCCTTGTTCTCCTTTTCCTCCCCTTCCAGTTCTCCTATTCCTCCTCTTCCAGTGGTTCGCCTGCACTCTCTTACCCTCTTATCTTGATGGTTCGATCCCAAACCTCCTATCCTATCATCCTAAGCCTCCTATCCTATCTTCTCCTTGCCTCATCTTCCAGCCGTTCCACAATTCCCTTTCCCTTTCCCTTTGATTAATTTGACCCGTCTCCTCTTTCTCTTAGATTCGATCCCACTTCTCTTCCCCTTTGGTAGGCTTGATCTCGCTTCCCTTCACTCTAGAGTGGTACGACCCCACTCTCTTACACTTTTTGATTTGCTCGACCCCATTCTCTTTCTCTTCCCTCCTCTTTTAGAAAGGTTCGACCCTTCCCCTCACCTCCCCATTCCACTTGGAATGGTTTGACCCATTCCTCTCTATCCCCTCCTCTTACCACCATCCTTCCCTCCCCCTTCGAATGTCTCGACCCCGCAGCAAAGTTGCCCAACAAAGAAATTCGGTAATGGCGATAGATTTAAGTGGTTGTCATAAATTATCATCCGTCATCGTCCGGGGTCTAGGGGAAACGATGGGGAGCGAACGAAAACGAACCAAATGGGGCGGTAAATTATCATGGGTGGCTGCTGTAATGTAATGGCATTATTTTTCCGTTTCTTTAACTGTGAATTTTTCTTAAATGAGCTAAGAACTCTTCAGGAATGATGTGGGGAAAGATTGTGAGTGTCGAGGGGTCCCAGTTGAGGAATGACAAGCACACCGACCTAGTTGAAGAAGTACAGAAACGACGCGTACACACACACACACACACACACACACACACACACACACATATATATATATATATATATATATATATATATATATATATATATATATATATATATATTACAATTTTACTCTTATTTCGAGTGTTTGGTCGAATAATTCATATCTTAATCTGATATGAACCATTGCACAATCTTCTGATTGCATGTGAATATATTATTGCCATAACAGCAACGGAAATGAGAAAAAGGAAGTGCAACGTTTTGAATAATTTACAACAGTTGCAATTTTACCAGCGAAGATGATTTATCTGTCAACGATATTGATGATGATAGTGTAACCTATACATACTGGTTTACGACAAAAACGCCCATTGTGAATATTCCTCCGCGTGTTTTGTACATCGGTGCCATTATATCCCTGCACTCAATATCGGCGTGGCACCACTTCACTAAGGAGCCACAGATAGTGCACTATTGAAGCAAAGCACATTTGACGCTAATAACCCCCTCCCCCGTAACGCCTCGTCCCCCCACCTTTCTTTCCCCTTCCCCTTTTGTTTGCTCGGTAACAACGACCAGGTTATTATGGGCCGTTGTCGTAGTTAATATGAAGATACATATACTATAGGCGGGGCTAAGGGACATTTCACCTCAATTTTTAATTAAAAGTGATGTACACAGAGTTTGATAATCGATAGTATTATGATTATGCCAACGTCTAGCCGTCGCGGTAGAGCGCGGGAGGGTTACGGTGTTTGAACAAAGGCTCGGCCGTTTCGGTATTGAAATCCTTTGTGAAATAACGAGCAAGTTCATGTAAAATGGATATGAAATCGCTTGGGGCAGCTCTCTCTCTCTCTCTCTCTCTCTCTCTCTCTCTCTCTCTCTCTCTCTCTCTCTCTCTTACTTGTGTTGGTGTTAATGCAATAAACTGTATAGTTCTTGTGGCGTTGGGTTATTGGAGGAAATTCCCACTTTCTCCGGTTCTGTATAAGATTCTTGCAGTGACTGGTTAATCTCTCTCTCTCTCTCTCTCTCTCTCTCTCTCTCTCTCTCTCTCTCTCTCTCTCTCTCGCAGTGTTGTTGCTAGCATATGCACAACTTGTAGGCCTGCCCAAAGTAATTCCAATTCCTCGGCGTACACAACATAAAAGAGGAGAAGAAGGTTGTTGGTGCCCCGAGGTTCTTCCGTGTCTTGTTCCCAAGTCTGAAACACGAGCTAACAGCTTCAAAGATGAACTTTTGCTCTTTTAGAATCCCTCAGGTTTCTTTAAAATGCGGCTGAGGAATCATATAAGGTTTTTTTTTTCTCTGTATAGCGTTCCTTTATGATTTTTCTGAAGATGCTGGAGAACTGATTTAAAGGCGGATGTAGATATAAGCTGGATACAGTTTGATTTACGAAGAAGTTGTGTTATATGTATGCTTGATGTACTCTGTTCATATAAGTGTGTAGGCTGCGATATGGGGTTTTCGAAGATGGGAGAACCTGTGCTGTGATGAAGCCTACTTAATCCATCAACAAAATTAACAGTGTATGTATATGATTGAGTATTTGCATACTTGAATATAGAACATTGCTGTACAGTTATGTATCATCAAAGGACAAGTGTTCGTTACATGATATTTAGCTAATTTGGCTCTTGCACGTGTAATATATATATATATATATATATATATATATATATATATATATATATATATATATATATATATATATGTGTGTGTGTGTGTGTGTGTGTGTGTGTGTGTGTGTGTGTGTGTCGGATGTATGTAAGTGTATAGTATTTCTCTTTTCAAATACCAGGATTCCGCACGGTCTTTATTCGTCGACTCCATAAGAAATCGTGCCTCTGGATTTCAGTTTGAAAACAAAGCTTGTTTGGCGAGGAAAACGACCCTTGACAACACAGGACCACCAGCAGCATAGGCAGTATCACCTACCCACTGTACCCTCCCCCTCCTCTCTTCTGTGCAACACATATACCCCCCATTTTCCTTCTTTCCTTCTCTCCTTCCTTCCTTCCTTCCTTCCTTCCTTCCCATTTGCTGTGACGATGTCAAGTAATACAGACTTCAGAGGACAAGGTAGGTAGGCAGGAGGAGGAGACTGGGAGGAGGATGGGGAGGGGGGAGGGGGTGATGGTAGCAGCAGCATCATATGGCACGGTATTAGACTCAACTTGGTTCAACTTTTAGAGTTAATGACGGTGCGTTGGATGTTGATAATAGACTAAAAGTTCCCCGGATGACCCAATTTTGTGTTGGATGCAAAGGATTTTTTTTTCTCCTTTGGAGAATGGCGTTTTGTATTTAGAAAAAAGGCAGAAAATACATTGTCGACGCCACAAATATTTCCCCCCATTAGGGTTGTGTTTATACGCAGTGTCTGGGCATTAGAAGTCTCGTGTTTTTAGTAAGCATTACACCTGATGTTCTCGTTTTATCAGATGTCGTTTATTTTCTTTGCTGCTTCGTTTTCCACAGTTTTTCATTTCCTAAACTAGGGACCGAGAGAGACCGTCCTATGCGATTCTAAAATTTTAGTCGTTCATTTTTATCTTCACTGTTATCTTCCTTTCCTTGTGAACGACAGAGACTAGTGTTTCTTAGAATCAGGCTATGGGGATTTTTTTTTATCTCATTGATGGTCATTTGTTTTGTTATTAGTTTCACTTCCGTTGAAGTGTCTTTATAACTCTTAGTGTGTGCTGTTGCGCTCGTTATTATCATCGTCAACGCCACCATCTTCTTCCTTTTCCTTGACAATGAGCGTAGTCATGTGCAAACAGTGAAAATTGGGTATCAAGATTTCGGACTCGCCTTACTTATGTAATACTTGTAGAATTAATGTTTTATTTGTAACGGGGACGTTTTGTCTAAAAAAAAAAAATTATCCATTTAACTTAAGTCTAATGAGTGGATGCTTTTGAGAAAATATTTTCGTAAAATGATATGATTATTTGATCTTGGAGAGAATTTATATGAGGGAATTTAGATAAATAAAAGAAAAAAAAAAAAATTCAAATCCTTTTACAAAATGAGTGACGATATGGGAGGAATATTTGTCGTATTAGGAAAGATATACGGCATCATATTAGGTGTATGCTTTATGCAATATATAAAAAATATCTTAATCATTATCACCTCCCACCATCCTCTTCATCGTCGTCACCATCATTATAATTTTCAGTAGTCGTTGTCCTTCAGTGTTGTATCGATTATATTTTCAAGTAATCAAACTTGAATACTGTTTTGCTGTAAGAATGGTATCGAACAGAATTTTTTTTTTTTGTACCATTCGATTCCTTTTTAACATCCAGTGTTATTATTATTATTATTATTATTATTATTATTATTATTATTATTATTATTATTATAATTATTATTATTCAGAAGATGAAACCTATTTATATGGAGCCGCATTGACTCTTCCAAAGAATATGGTGTTCATTAGGCAGAAGTAAGAGGAGGTAAAGGGAAATACATAAAGAAGAGATCCCATCTATCAAAAAAAAAAAAAAAAATAATAAATAGATAAAAATGTATTAAAATGCAAGGAGAATAGCATTAGGATAGTAACGCATTGCACACTTGAACTTCTGAAGTTCCAGTTACACGGCATCCTCTGGGAGGCTGTTCCACAGTCCAACAGTGTGAGGAACAAAGGGCCTCTGGAACTGAGAAGTTCGACAGCGAGGCACATTTACCGCATACTGGTGCTGCTGTTCAGCGAATCTGGTTGCTCTCTGGGTCGGTTAACTTCAACTTCACTGGTGATTTAAACAGCGCCATATTTGGGGTGTTTTGAAAAACGCTTTTATCATAAGCTTAATAATGTATATTCTTTATTTCTCGCCGACCCGCAAAAACATTTATAAAACACGAAGAGGAATTTCCATCAGTTTGTAAGACGACGTCCAGTCTCTTATAATTTGTCTCGTCACTCAAGACTCGCTCCTAATTAAGTGACCACTTCTGCAATTTTCTGTTTGTGGTTGGGAATTTTCACGAGAGAGAGAGAGAGAGAGAGAGAGAGAGAGAGAGAGAGAGAGAGAGAGAGATAATAATTGTTTTTTGGAGAGAGATTTATGGCAAATGTTTTTTTGCAATTTTCAATGCACGAGAGAGAGAGAGAGAGAGAGAGAGAGGAGATTAATTTTCTGTTTTTGGAATTCTGAAGAGGCTTGCTGAGGAACCAAAAAAACAAAACAAAAATGGGTGGGTCGAGGGAAGCACATAAAATGGTCATAACATCAGAGGAGAGAGAGGGGGGGGGTGTTGGTTAATTATTATCTGTCCTTCCTTTTTTTTATTATTTGTATTCTGGAGACATTGAGGCAGCCTTCCTCTCCATCTTCCTCTTTTTTGGATGCAGAAACGTAGAGGAGGGGAGAAGTGTATTGTAATTCGGGTGGTATTGTTAAAGTTTATGACGTGAACCTTGCGGAAACAGGGTTACGTAGACAAATAGGCGAAATTATGTAGACAGAATATGCTGTTCTTTGCTGTTGGCCAGTCAGAAATGTTGGCGAATATGTATATGAAACGCTAATAAAGCCATTGTGCCACTTATTATCATTTAAATCGTTCAGCTATTTAACGGCTGTTGCGCTGGCCTTCCTCTAGTGGAAGCTGTCTTATGTATGTATGTATGTATGTATGTATGTATGTATACATATACATATACATATATATATATACACACATATACGTAATGTGTATGGTGTACCCTTGCTTTATATCCCTTTTACTTTGGCAGATAGAGTAAAAATGGTCACCTCTTCTCTCAGTCTTTAGAATTCTTTCCTTTGTTGTTCCGGACTCCCTTGACGTTAAAGAATCAAGCGTGCCATCATATAAAAAAGATACCCTCTGGGTCATGTTCCTGTGAGGGACTGAGTCAGATTTGGGTAGTTTTTCTGCCCATCCCGGAAAGAGAAGGAGAGAAATCATCATTGATTTCGTACGGCATCATTAACTATGGTAATTTGATACCAGATTACTACAGACAAACAGATCCAGTGTGCTTGATTACAATGCAAATCTGGATTTGACTGTAAGTGTACTATCGGCAGATTTACACGTGGAAATGATATTTGGCATCGGGCTGGCTTGTGTAGAATTTAATTTTTAGTTATTTTTTTCTTTTCTTTTATTCTGTTCTTTATAATGTAAAGGGGATTTCTTTAACCGGTTTATACAAATGCGTTTCTTTGGTTGTATTTTAGAAAAGATCATTCAGCCATGGGCTAATAATGGTATTTCGTTTCATTTACGTCCATAAAGCCTACTGTAACATTGTGCCCCGTCTCTCATTTTTACTTTTATGCTTTACCATTGCCCTTTTCTTCTTTGCAACCTCTCTTTCTCTCATTTTATTTTCAGGTAACAAACAAATTGTTCTCTTTTGCATCATTCTTCTCCTAACACTCCCGCCTCCTCCTCCTCCTCCTCCCTCCTCCTCCTCCTTTTGTTTCCATGCTTACTGAAGACATTCCTATGTTGGTCAGGTTTATGCCATCGTAACTTTCCCCGATAGAGACCAATGATTTCCCAGGCAAAACACAGGACGAGGTGCCATTACCATATCCTTAAGAAGCATCTGCGAATGGGGCCTCTACCGGAGTCCTCCTGTGCAGGGTGGAGAGCAGGGGAGGGTGGAGAGATGGATGACTCGAGGGAAATGAGGAAAATAATAGATGGAAAATTAGAAAAGGGGGAAACCGGTGCGGTAGATAGATAAATGGCTTCGAAGGAAGGGATGTGTAAGCAACAGAAAACTAAACAGTGTGAAGGAAATGTCCGGAAGAGGGGAAAGAAGAGGGAAATGCTTGTTGAACATGTGTGGATTATGTTGTTAATGCTTGGTTGTTCTGTGAGCTGTTATCTTCGCACGGTAGAACGCAATGTGCATCCATTTATATTTTACGTGGAACAGCGATAATCTACAGGTGATGCAATCGATGTTTAGACTCGCTGTCGTCCTCCCTGGCACCAGCCCCTCTCGCTCCGGGTTCTTATACAATTGTGCAAAATGAAGGTACCTTGGTCTGAGTTCCGGGACGGCACGTAGCGTCCTTAGAGTTGGAACTGCGCGCTCCCTTCTTTTACCGTCATTTTTAATGTGGTTATAGAAGTATAATACATAAATTTGAACGGTATTGTGTCATTTTATTAGATGTACAGTTACAAAGGTTCTAATATATCTGTTGTGTTTGTTATCTTGAAAGGAAGATGCTGAACCGAAATTGTTATTGAAATGCTTAATTTAGGATACAAGAACATGAATAAACACGTAGTTTATTCTCTGCAATATGTGAGACCGCTTTCCTTATGTTGAGTAATGTAAGTATAAGATGAATATAAAGACCTAAGCAAGAAACGAGACAAATTAAAGGAGCACGGGTTGCAAACCCAGTATCGCAGGACAACCTAACAGGAGAAGGAATTACTGAGGAGTGAAAGGCTAACGTATTGTTTTGCTTTGTAAAATAGTTGTTGGGGTTGTTATTTGTGGGGAAGCCAAAAGAACCTTATTTCCCCGGGCTGCATTCGTCATTTAAAGGGACACATTTTTATCAGCACCAAAGGTGTCTTTTCTCGCTTAGGTTTAGCAGCTGTGACTTGTATTCACGAATAACTTTTTGTTTTGGAAATAGATGGGTAAAATAAAGAATTTCAAAGTGATGGACATAGAAAATAGAAATTTTAAGCATTTGTTTTGTAAAATCAGGATCCAAATATGATTTACAAGGTAGTCATGGATAAGCAAAGGTCTGTATGATAAAACATTAAAGAATTAAAGCGCCTCAGTGATATTGCCTGACGCTACATTGTCGATTGGTTTGATATATTCTTCTTAATAATTTTTGTCAAAGCACTCAGCGTCTTGTTAGCTCGTGGAACCCTCACTGGAATAAACGACTGTTATTCATAAAAACATGATTGGATATGAAACAAGTAAAAAGACCTTGTAAATTAAGTCACTGAATTGACGTAAACTTCCACAGAATAAAGTAGAATATCTGTATGTTAAGAAAAACAAAACAAATGGGAAGCTATGTGCATAACAAATAGAACGAAATTGAGTACTTGATGTAAAAGAAATGAACATTCATAGATTAAAGAATTTTATAAAATATGAAAATTGTAGCGTAGGATCATACCTTTAAAACCTTACTTAAACTTAGGAGAGTTAGTTTTAAAACTGTCAGAAAGACTGTTTTATTGTTATATAGTAATAATAAGTTCTTGGAAGGTACAAGAAGGTTTTAGTAATTTAGTTAGAAATATACTGATCCGAGGGTATTAACGCAGGTAGAAGAAAATATCTTACTTTTATATTGTGCTATTATTTCAATGGTATTAATATATAGTACATAGATTTCAGCTGTAGCAAAAGTTCTGTAGCATTTGTTAATAATATCCGGTATTATAGAATGCGTCACTAACAAAAGATTTGAATCATAAGGAATTAGTAGTTATGGTTACATGATGTGCTCTTGTGTACTGACATTAAATAATGCACATATGTATGTCATCATCATGAGGATATTTTCTTATCTGTGCCGATGAAAGAAGAAAACAAAATAAGGAAGAGAATAAGTAGAAAGAGGTCAGTAATCAAGAGGCCCTACTAGGGATGTGTCATGTTTATTGATGTTCTTGGTTTTCTTATCAGAGGCCGCTCAACATTGGAAAACTCTGGGCGTGGTAAAGGGAAAACCCTTTGGGATTTCTGGCTCGGGGTAGGAAGAAGAAGGGTTAAAGAAGAGTGTGGGAGTTATAGATATGAGAAGAAAACTTAGCTGTGCTATAGAAGATGTTATTTGGCGGTTGTAAAGAAACGAGGTTTGGTGGTCAGAGCGGTAAATATGGATGCGACACGTTTGAGATCAAATCGCACGGCTACGGCTAAAATCAGATAGCCATTATTTGTGCTTTGTAAGTGGCATGAACGATGAATGGCGTGTGAAAAGAGGATGTAATGGTAAACAGGATCGTAGTGATATTTTCAATATTAACCATCTCTTATTTTGTCATGAAGACCGACATATATGGCCTGACTTAAGCTGTGATAGTTTTTATAGTTGAAATGTCATATACTGTAAAAGAGGGCTTACCGTCATAGATATTTCTCAGAAGTTACGATGAAGAAAAGGGAACTTGAAGAATGTTGGTATCTGTTTAAAAAGTTGTACGCGATAGCCATTTGATGGAAGGGAGATAAGGCATGCCGGAGAAAGGGGATCGAGGAACGGAAACATGGCCATAGATGAAGCAGTCGACGATAAGTGGATAGAGAGAGAGAGAGAGAGAGAGAGAGAGAGAGAGAGAGAGAGAGGGGGCGGGGGCGCAACGACGACGGCGGCAAGTCAAGTGAACTTCGATAATTGTAATACGTGCTAGGACTAAGGATGTGGTTATGAAACTACGGTTCGAGTATTTAGGAATTTCTTGATTGATTTGTACTGAAAGTTGTGTGCCTATATGTATTTATGTGGAGTTGATGAATAACAATTCAACTCCAGTGTATCCGTATGTTGGCATCCTATTGTCTGTATGTTTTGGTATAATATATATTTTGGCTGTTTGATTTTGAATTTGTCATATTTAAAAAAAAATTAATTGAATCTAACCTTAATGAAACGAGACATTAATAAGCAGCAGGCGACGTATTAAACTTATTTAGATTCAATTCATTTCATTTGTTTCCACAGAATATTCACTTAGCGTTTATAAAAAAAAAAAAGTACCGACAGACAATTATTTCATTGAAAAATAAGATGATTAAACGATGAACTTAATTATTTTTCACCGCAATTAAATGAATATCTTGTTATAGGTTTTAGGCTTTGAATTGATGACGAGCTTATTAATCAAAAACAAAGTAAGTGTGGCTTTTATTGGAAGTTGAATATTGCTTACCTATGTAGTATCATGAGGTGCGACCGTTTTTGGAAAAATAATGACCTATTATAATGTGCAGCAGTTTTCTCACACCTTTGATGGAAGTGAATGTATCTATTATATTAATTATTGCATGAATGGAATATGATACCAAGCCAATAAATAAAATATGCATTTTAGTCGGTATTCCCAGTGGCGCGTAATAAACCTTAATGTTATTACTGTATAGTCTCAGAGGTCTTCATAAACTAATTATAGCGGAAAGGCGGCTGTTCGATGACTAAAACTCCTTTTATTGGGCTCGAGAACAGAGCTTGGACACCTATAGATGAGTACTCAATTCGCCCACTTAAAGAAATACTAACTCCAATAGGTTTATGGAAAGGTGGTTTAGGACCTAGGAACTCTCTCTCTCTCTCTCTCTCTCTCTCTCTCTCTCTCTCTCTCTCTCTCTCTCTCTCTCTCTCTCTCTCTGGCAGTGCTAGAATGGCAGCCTAGGATATTAAGCTTTTTTTTTTCGAGAATGTCTTGTCCTTAATATAGTAGTGATTTTTGAATACTAGTATGACAGTCTAGTACATGGAAACGGACTTTTTGAGTTCAGCTATGATTTTCGTGACGCAGGTTTTGTTACAAACTTTTTAAGCTTAGATGTTCGAAACGGTCTTTTCTGAGTTAATGAGCGATAACTAGTGTTGAGAGGCCATCTATACCATGCAAATTGTTCTCCAAGTATTTTTTTCTACTTTAGTTTTGGAGTAACACTATAGCAGTGGAGCAATCTTTTGTGGGTGTTAGAACCGAAGGGTTGTGAAATGCAATTGTCTCGTGCAAGGTTTGTAATGCCTGGCCGGGTTGTGGGAACGTTCTATATGAGTTTCTGAAATGCGATGTAGGGTTATGGGAACTTCATTGAGATTGCTCTAAAACAGATTTTATCGTGGCCGATTAGTGTACAAGATAATTCTTAGTTCAGCTGAGGAAAGACAAGTCTTGCGCGAGTTTCATGATGGTAGTGTAGAGTATGGGAGCTGTAACTTGTATTGGTCATTCCGCCCGCGCAGACACATCCAAGGGCTGTACAACAATAACATTGACCCTTTCCGGACGCACTCTGTCCATTACGCTTCATTAAGGGTACGTCTATTGTTAGGACCACCTGTGCTTCGGATTAGGAGAGGCTACCAAAGTGTAATGATGACCCCCGGTTGACCCTGTTACCCCATCGGGTTAATGGAATTATGGCTTCCCAGGATTCTACTCAGCATCACGATATGCCGTCGAAGCCAAAACAGTTTTTTATTTTCGTTACTGTACTGTTGGAAATAGGGAGAGTTTTTTGTTTTTTTGTTTTTAGTGGGCTGATGGATATAGTGAGAAGCTTACTCTCTCCCCCATGAAGATTGAGGCGCAGTGGTTTGTCTCTCTGATGGTATGATATAGGTTTTGCAGCAGACCATAATACCTCGTAGGCTGTGTAATTCCTCAGGCGCAAGAACTTTCATGTAAAACATTTTTCACTTCATGCATGTATACATAAATGTGTACAAGTGTTTTAATGTGTGTATACATGTAACGTGTCTTCTCGCTGGCATTCACAATATGAAGTACGTGCGTTTGCTTTTTCTTCGATATGCTGAACATTTTGCTTTAGGAATGCGTCAGCATAAATCAGCTCATTTTTTCGCCCACCTGGTGAGAAATAAATCCACTGCTACTTGTTGTAGTGGAGAAACCTCGTGAAGCCTTTGATGGCGGTGACATATGGGTGGCACTCCCTCGTGCTTTCTTTCCTTCCTTCCTTCCTTCCTTCCTTCCTTCCTTTCCCAAGCGTCAGACACCTGTCACCTGATTGCCAAAGTCATAGTCCCCTTCGTCTTTGCTCCGCCACCACACCCCCCGTCTGCACATACCGGGGAATGAACTCAGAGGGAGGACCTCTTGCAAGCATGTGGGACACACCTGTATACCACACGGGCTCTCTCTCTCTCTCTCTCTCTCTCTCTCTCTCTCTCTCTCTCTCTCTCTCTCTCTCTCTCTCGAAAAATCGTTAGTGTGTTTTTCGTTTTGGGAATTGATTTTTCTCTCTATAGTCGTATAAATCAATCTAGGATAACTTCTCGTACAGAAAGCGTAACACTAAATTTTTTCTGTTACTGCACAATGTTTTCTTTTGCTTTTTTTTTTTTTTTACTGTCCGTTTTCTATTTTCGAACTTGTCAACTTACGTTAATTTGTATATTACAGAGTGCTGTTTGTTTATTTGTAAATCCCTCTGACGTTATGTGCATGGATGTTTGTATGTGTATGTTCGGTATACTCGCAACCTTATAGGTTTTTCCAGAGTTATTTCTTGCGGTCAGGCAAGGTTTTTTTTTCATCCCCTTTGGTCTTTGATGTTATTACAGAGGATATCTGTGCGTTTGCGTATGTCCATAGGAAACAAGCTTTGAACTGCAAGATGAATATGCATGGTCCCTTCGGTTGAGCCTCTCCCTCTGCATGTGCGCGACAGAAAATGGTCCTTGATCTATATAAATGCATTCAATCAAATCCTATTGGCGACCAAATCGGATCTGACACTTTATCAAGGTTGATTTTGTTAGTTCTGATACATATGCAAACTAACCTCGGGGAATGTAGCAATTACGACTGTATTGCACTGAGCCTCGTGGCCTGGTCTTCCACTCAACCCAAGCTGCTCCCACCAGCAAAACTCTATTAGGTTGATATTGCTAGTATTAATATATATGCAAATCACCCTCGCAGCAAACTGTGGCTTAGCTCTGTGTTGCTCCCAGCTCCTCCCAGTCTCCCGAGACGTTCCGGCAGAAACGTGCTACCCATCGCTGGTTTTTGGTTGGTATTCCTTAGCATTCCAGTGTTCTTATTGGCCTTAGGTATGACGTGCCTTGTCAGTATATATACGAATTTTGCTTTTCCTCCGGGGTCTTCCAGAGCAGCAGATCATAGTCGCTTTGGGGCGTTGAGTTGATTTCGTCCGTATTTCTATAGGGAAGATCAGCCACTTGAGCGTGCGGCGTTTCGCTTGCTCTTCCACCGACCATTCTGGACCGAAGGGAAATTTTCCGGAAATCTTGTAATATCGACTTGGTGATTCATCTCGTGTGCGTTTCTTTTTGCACTAAATTATGGTTTAATATTGCAATCATAACGTCTTAAACTCTCTGCTGAATAATAACATGCAGAAGTAGCTCTCTCTCTCTCTCTCTCTCTCTCTCTCTCTCTCTCTCTCTCTCTCTCTCTCAAATGATAATTTTGTATTTATATGATTATTTGCGATATAGCTGCACTGGAGCTGAGTACAATTGATATTTATCGGCAGTGATGAAAACCTAATGGTCAGTTCATTTGGGTAATATATTATAATGCCATTAGGCTACTTGATTTCAGCATCACTGGTAATATATTATTGTACGTGTTTTTAAAAGCAGAGAAACGATTCATTGATTCTATCTTCCAATCTCGTGGATGATCTTCTCGGAAGTGATATTTCTCTTCCATAAAGAAAAAATATAACTTAAGCTCAGAAAGACGCAAACAGCTTCTATTATTTTTCGTTGCCAAAACATTTTAATTTTTAAATATTTTGGTTCTTGTACTGTATTTAATTCATGATTGGTCGCCCAAGAGCACTTAAATCAGTGGGAGATACTTACCAAATGTAAGTGGCTGAAAGTTGAGTTTTGGGAGGTCTTAGGTGGTTTTTTTACCAACCAGTGTAGTCCAGTAGTTACCAAATTGTATCCACCTTCATTTGTCTCTGGTTTTGAATACTTGCAAGAGAGATTTCAAATTAGATGTCAGCTTGAGGAACAAAGACGTTACAGTAGGCTTGGTCCATTCTTTTCCATTTCTCTTCTGTTTATCTCTATTAATCTATGGCTTGAATGGGTTTTGATGTTATGACGCCAGTTAGATAAACCAATCAGTCAATATACACCGTTCTTAAATTTGTGAATTAGTGTTTCGTTCACTCGACCGGCAGCTACAGATTACGTTAGTTTTACTTTAAAATATATTTTGAGGTTGAAAATAGCCGTATCGAATGCAGCTATCAACCCCTTTTTCAGAAGTAATATACAAGAATTTGAACCGCCATCTCTGTATGAATAGTAATTGTAAATCTATCAATCTTGACATTTAGTCAGATTATTCTTGAATTCCAGTTTGCTAGCCTTCATTTGAAAGTCTGATATTTTTTTACATAAAATGCGTCCTTTAAGTTTGTAAATATAAATGTAAAATGTATCTTTCAACTATCAATCTCTTGAGTAAAAATTTATTCTTACAACTGAATCTGTTGATCTTAATCGTGTCAGCTTTTAACCATGTTAATCGCTTAGCCGTTTCTTTGTGTATTCTGACGTCGAATCTATCAAACTCGATCTTAAATGCGTTCCTATGAAGGATTTTTAATATGGACATTAATTGTGTTTTTATCATGGAACATGTTATTCTTGACCTTTTGCTTAAATGTGCCATCATCTTTAAAACGTTAACCTTGACGTAAATTGTGTTTGAATCTTCACTTCCAGAGTAATTCCCAATTCTTGTCTTAAAAATGCGGAAATTCATTTAAACACGCCGGTCCACCTCCCTACCATGTACTCCTTCTCCCCCTTCCCCCTTCCCCCCCTTCACTCCTCTTCCTCCACTCGAATGAAATAACTATTTGGTAACCCTGCCTGGCCCCCCTTTTTTTTTTTTTTATTTCATCTCGTGATTCTCTTGCCTGTATAATTGAATAGTCTCTCAAGTATTAAGCGAAAGATCCCCCTTTTAAATTGTTTTTGCAAAAGTCTGATTTCCGTGGGATGGATATCTCGGCCTTGTGACATTAATAGACGCTCAAACGAAAATCATGGTGTTTTTACGTTTACCTTTTTTTTTACGTCATTTTAATTGCCTCTCTGTTTTCTTTATTTAGTCCGCGTTTTATTTGCATAACTTTATATGTATGTAAGGTGTAGTTATGTGTTTGTAAACGGAGGCATGGTTGTAAAACTAACACATTTATATATTACCAATAGGTTATGTAATTGATAAGCGTTTGATATTTAGCCATGGTTTGGTGTAAAAGCAAAGTCGTTAAGGATACTTATATTTAATAAACTTTCATTTATTGTTTTTAATCCATAAAGCATTTTACTTCTGGTAATTTTTTTTATTTTGTTTCTAATTAATTTTTTAGGTTTTAAAGTCATCCATTAACCATTCCTTTAGTAATTTCCATTGGCGCTGAAATCTTCTGTAACCAATATGCATTTTGTAATACAACTTGGAAATTATTTTCATGTTTTGCGACGGTTTAAGCAGTGCAAATTGTGAACTTTTCTCATTAGGTTCAGCAGAAAGTTAAAAACTAATGCATATTTATTCAAGGGAATTTTAAGTTTGTGAAATTTTTGTGTGTGGGATTTGATGAAGGTAACATCCAGTGTGTGACCATAAAGGAAATGCAAGGTGACAGGTGTTTTCTAGGTAAGAGAAACAGTTGCATCCTTAAATTTAACTGTGATGGATTCTTTTATATTGACGTGTCTCTCTGACTTTACAGAAAAATTTCACAAAGGGAAAAATTCATCGTTACATGTGAAAAAAAAAAAAATATCAACACATGCACACGCACGCACACA
>NC_089750.1:21085052-21092552 GCF_040412425.1 Macrobrachium rosenbergii
CAAGAGATTGCAATACGATTGTCATGGAGATAACGAACACTGTCCCTCCTCCGCCCCTCTCTGTTGAAAAAAAAAATCTTTTGTCCTATTCTTTTGATAACAACAAAAGGATGTTTTACGTAAAAAGGCTTTGTAAGAAAGTATCGGCATTCATCATTGTTTTACAAGCAGTGTCTGTCATGGGATAATGGCGTCACCGTTGTTATTTCATTGGATTTACTTTCGGGAATCCCAAGAATGCCCATCTCGGGTAGGCTCGCTCCGGCGTCCATTGTTCTTCTTTGGATGTTTATATTATTCCATTTTAAGGAGCCGCGGCAAGGCGGTATCTCTTAATCCATAAAGGCAGACAAACGCTCTTGTTTGAAGTGCTTTCGAGGCCTTTTGTTGACTTTTGTTACGTAAATAATACCGGTAGAACAGCGCGTGCTTTTGCTAAAGAATCAAAGCTGTCTACTTTGAATGATTTACTTTGAGTTTTTTTTATTCCAATTCCCATTTTCTTTGTTCCTTAGTAAGGAACTAGAGGAGGATGGATGTTGATTGAATTACTGTAGACCACTGAGAAAAAGATTACGTTTTAGTAAGGGATTTTTAATTATACATTTTTTTTATTCTCCAAACAGTGACGGACGCGCTGGTCCAAAAATGGAAGTTGTACTCTCTCTCTCTCTCTCTCTCTCTCTCTCTCTCTCTCTCTCTCTCTCTCTCTCTCTCTCTCTCTCTCTCTCTCCGCACACATACTCTCTTACATACATGATCATTATCGTTTTGTATTGTTTAAATCTGTCAATGAATATACACGATTGTTTGAGATTCGAAGTATGATGATAATGCTGATACAGAAAAAGGTCAAGGTAAAACTTAAGGTTTTAATGGCAAGAATAGTGTATTGTTTTCTGGCACGTGGTAGACATTATTTGTAATAAGATGCGTTACGTAGGGTATTGCAGCCTTGAGAATGATGTGAAATGAGGCAAGGTCATATACGTTTGTATTTTTTTCGCAATAATGTTCTTTCCTTCCATATATTTTCTGTTTGTCTTGTTTTTAGTTTAACATGTATATGTATATAATGTAAAAATAATATACATATATATATAATATATATATTATATTAATTTAACATACACACCTATGTATGTGATTTATATATATATATATATATATATATATATATATATATATATATATATATATATATATATATTAGTTTAACATGCATGCATATATATGTGTGTGTGTGTATATATATATATATATATATATATATATATATATATATATATATATATATATATATATATATATATATATATATTGAAGCCGAAGGTCTTGGTTTCGAATCCTGACCGGAGTAGATGCACTCAAATATCATTCCCTTTGGGTACAAGTTATTTCAAAGGGTATTTATGGCATATATATATATATATATATATATATATATATATATATATATATATATATATATATATATATATATATATATATGTGTGTGTGTGTGTGTGTGTGTGTGTGTGTGTGTGTGTTTTACTTATCACGCAAATGAACTCTTCCAGGCCAGGTGTGGAGATGTGTTCGTTAGTTCACTTCATTATCAAATGCCGTTCCAGTGTACTGCACCTTCCTGATCTCCGCATTTCTACTTCTCCGTTGGAAATAAAAGCATGAAAACGTTCCAGCTGAACAAGCGAGAGGGCGTTAGTATCCTCAAGGAGCGACCGAGAGCGAATGCGGTGTCTGTCATTACGCTGAAATTGAGTTTCGCGATGGATGAGAGTAATCTGCACAAAGTCTCATTGTTTTCGGTGCTCTTTATAGCAGTAATCTGTCGGGACGCAGTTCTTGGAGAGAGAGAGAGAGAGAGAGAGAGAGAGAGAGAGAGAGAGAGAGAGAGAGAGAGAGAGAGAGAGAGAGAGAGAGAGGTGGTTCTTTGAATATAGGTACAGAAGGCGAATCATTTGACATCTTGAACCAGTAAGATGTATATATATGTATGTATATATATATATGTGTAATGTGTATATATATATATATATATATATATATATATATATATATATATATATATATATATATATATATATATATATCTATATATTCTGTTGCAAACCACTATTTTTGGAAGACCTTTGTCAGTGTTCATTTTATGTGCCTCGGAGTGATGTATACTCAGCGTGTATACTGATTATATAAAGGCGTATTCATAATTTTGTTTACGTTTAAAAAACTTGATAGCATTTGCATTAAGATTACCACAGTGTTTATTTACGGAATAATGTTACAAGTCAACACAGAATTAAGCTCAAATTTGTTTATTCGGGAGTGCATCCCAGTGCCTTTATGTAGAAGTATCGTTCAGCGCGAGGTGGAACATTTTGCTATTTAAAAGGCTGTTGTTTATATACCTGGGAAAAATGCAAATTGTTAAAATAATATTTTTATATTTTATTACTGAAAATACAGCTGACCCTATTCACAAACCAGCTTTGTTTACTCCTGATTCGCCTTTGTCCACTTTTGTGTGTATTTTCATGTCTCGAGGAGACAAGCATACACTTTTGCCATCGACAAGATAGTAGGTATTTAAAGTTTTATGAACAATGTTATATTACCATCTTTTTGCAATCTTGCAAGATCATAGTGTTTTCAGTCTCCCCGTCGTCCTGCTGAATCAACAGCATCGTTCGTCTCAGTGTGGGAACTACAGAGTCGTAATACTCCAGGAACTGTCTGAAACAAGACCCCGTAGGATCAGAACGTCTGGACTGATTGTGAGAATACCATCACTACAACCTTCAGCTGGAGAACTTTCATAAAGTTATCATTACTTCTCAGTAATGTCGCATTCTCGGTGCCCAAGAACGCCAGCTTTCGTGGGAAGACTTGCCCCTTGAGCGTAAAAACATTACGTTATTTGGATAAATAACGTCACTGTTGCTGACCTAGCAAACCAGGGGCTTTCGTTGTTCATTTGTAGGTGGCACTTTGTGAATTTCTCTAACCTTACAGACAGCATTCTTTCCATTTCTTATTTAAAACCGTGCCCACCCCTATCAAGTTTTCAGATTATTGTTGCAGTTAGAAAGCTTACAAATTTCATATTTATTAGAGAATGGTCATGCTGCTACTCATTCATCTTCGGGGAAATTTGCTTTATAGAGTTTAAAGCCATCTTGAATTTTCAGCTAATGCAGAATGACAGATTTTCCATAAAAGCATGTTCCATACTTAATCATCGTGAAGAAAGATTGCGGTCTCAGCTGTCAAGAACAAAATTAGTTTCTTTTGATTATGGTAATGTCTCGGTTTATGGATGTCAGAGTGTATGTAGTTTCAGAGTAGATGAATCCCCTCAAGTTTTCTCCGATCTGAGTAAAACGAGGCTGTCCAGCTGCATGTGCCTGGGGGCGATTGTCATCGACCGCCAGGGCCCCAAGGAGGAGATAAAATAAATCTTATTTACTGTTGGTATTGATTCATTTGTCATGTACCGTACTCTGGTTCTGGGACACCAAATCTCCCCCTGGATCTTGCCATTAGTGTATTCTGGCCGTGGCGTATCCCATGAGCTCCCTTTCTTATCAGTGTGCGGAATTGGCGTAAATATATACATGGACGCGTAATCCTCTCTCTCTCTCTCTCTCTCTCTCTCTCTCTCTCTCTCTCTCTCTCTCTCTCCTTACTACCGAGAGTGTAGCGGGGGCCTGTCTGTCTGCTCCTCGTGTCTCATTGGCAATGTCGGACACGTACGGAGATTCTCCCGACTCGTTTTGTTCGTGTAACAGAAACTGCAGCTCGTTTCTTCTTCCCGCATTTATCCCCATTTAGGTGATTGGGGGGCGTTAGGCTTATTGGGCAAGAAGATGGATCACACGAAGGAAACTATGTATAGTTTGTTTATACTTCAGCCGACCGGCAGCTGCTGGCTGCTTCGTGTTTACCTCACCCTTGGCCAAAGCGTCCGTTACATAATATTTGTAGACCTCCTGGCTGTATCTTTAGTGCTCATTTCTATTAAGCTATGTTCACGGTATTCTCTGAAGGGGTCATATAATAGACGCCATGCACAAGTTACGAGTTCATTCTTAATGTAGATACGGGATCGCCGTAGTGTTCGTTTTTTCCTCGGTCATTCATCATTCACCTGTCCTGTAGATCAACCTTTGATTCCATTACATTTAGATTTGTGTTTCTAAACTTTTTTCCTGTGCATGTCAGATAGTTTTGCTCTCTCTCTCTCTCTCTCTCTCTCTCTCTCTCTCTCTCTCTCTCTCTCTCTCTCTCTCTCTCTCTCTCTCGTAATAATAACACAGCCATTACTTTTCAATTTGGCAGATTACACCTTATTAGTGTTGCACTATCCTTCCACACCCTAGCAACATATAAACACGCCCTGCTCTATTACCGCTAGAGATGACACATGAGCCCCCTCCCTCTCTCTCTCTCTCTCTCTCTCTCTCTCTCTCTCTCTCTCTCTCTCTCTCTCTCCATTGCTCCCACCCATAACCACCACCTTCGATAAACAGAAACATGAGAGGTTTTTTTCTCCCAACTCGTGGGATTATTTTTCCCTTCCCTTCTGGTAAGATAGGTAATGGGATGATAGAAGGGACGATAGGATAGAGGGAGAAGGGGAATATTGAAGAGATAAAAAGGATGCTGATAACTAGCGATAGGGTGTTTGACAGATATGCGAGCGAAGGAATCGGAAATGAGAGTTTTTGGGCAATAACAGATGTTATGTTGGGGATCCCCCCTCGGAGAGAAAAACTGAGTTGTGAATTCACAAGTCATTTTTGTAATGACGTTTATTCATTCTTAGGATTTGGATTGCTTGTACATTTGCGACGTAAAGTAAATCTCACGCATGTGTGTGTGTGTGTGTGTGTGTGTGTGGTCGTGAATTTAGTTTTAAGACTGGAAATTTGTTATCCGTAGGGTCTCAGTTTAATAAATTTAGAAATGAACTGTGAGAATTTAGTGGCATTTATAGTAAGTAATGATTTATAGGAATTTCATTAGATATATGTAAAAATAAAAGAATGCTTATATCTACAGATCGATTTCCCGGAGGTAGCATTGCTGAGTACATAGATAGAGATAAGTAATTGGAGTGAAAATATCATTATTATTACGTTTTGTGTATATTTGTGAATGCTGCTATAGCTAATAGGCAGCAGAGAATGATGAATTAGGATGTTCCTGTAACATTAAACAAAATTATAGTTTTTGTCTATATTTTCCGTACTCTACTTTTTGAGGGTCATTCATCATTCATATTTTTGAACGTGATCATTCGTTGGCGAAAAAGAACAATGATTATTGCTCATTAGAAATATAAATATATATTCAGGGCAAATGAAGCTGAACAAACAAGCAGTCATGAACGACCAAAATTATGATTAAAAAAATGGAACAACAAAAAAACCAGAAGTTGATGAGGAAGAGGAGGGAAGCAGCCAGACAGCGGAGAGAAAGAAAGTCTGCCGTCTCTCTTTCACTTTCATAATGCCGTGCAAATAAGATGTCAAAATGATTATGCAAATTGGAGGGTGTATGGTGAGCCAAAACGAATGAGCCTAAGTTGAAACACAAAATATGTCGTGTTTATATGTTAATGATGTCGCAACGCGGGTAAGGAGGAAGGGAGGGGGGAGAATCAGACCCCTCTTACTCCCCTCCCCACCCCCCTCTTCGACAATTTATTGGCCGTCCCGACTGGAGAAGATAGTTCTAACTGGTAGAGCCCTTGTGAATCTAATTTGGATAATGCACACACTGATATGCCGTTTATATGATGAAGTAAACGGCATTTATATAAAGAGGACAATGTATGTAATGAAGCTGAAATTTTTGTCCTAATTTATCATGTGCTACTGTCAATTCTTATACAGAAGTGACATATTCGTTTAGTGGAATTTTATCTTAATATCTCAAATACCATTTATTTGGTATACTACGAAATACTGTATTCAGACTTATACAGAAAGGTTAGGCTTATCTTACCATATCTTTAGGTGATAAGTATAAGGCAGTTTTATAAAACGTACATTAAATTATATTATATATATATATATATATATATTATATATATATATATATATATATATATATATATATATATATATATATATATATATATATATATATATATATGTATATATGTATACGTATACACAGTAACTGATATGGAACATACATCTGTTGTTCCCACATTGTTCCAAATATTCATGGTCCTACATTTTGGGGTTATTCGAAATATTGTGCAACGTATTATATTCAGATAATTCTGAACGTTATTGAACATGTATAATCTTATTATTGTGAATAACTTTTATATAAATGATTTTTGGAACATTGCACATTTCCTCTAACTTAAATCAGAATTATTCTCGACCTATTTAAAATATCCTAGGACGTGCATTATTTGCGAATCATTCCGAATACGATATTCCCATGTTATTCCAAACATTCTGTAACCTGGGGAAAACCTGACCTTTATGTTGCTATTATCCCATGAGGGGCACAGTTTGAGAATCTATACTCTGTGTTTGCTGAGCAAACAGGTTTTTTCGAACTGATGTCCAACTCTTCTGTGTCTATTTGGTCACTAAATGGTATGTCTATTGTTTTTGCTTCTTTTCCCTCTGTAAAAGGAGAATTTATCCGGAGCCCTTGAACCTAAATATTTTCCCGTTGGTGGTTATTTACACATTTCTTTTGAATTTTCTGGGAAGTTCGCAAGTCTAGAGTCCATTGCAGTGTGCGGACATAATACCAGGCATTTGTCGCAGCCTATGCTGTATCTTTTATGAGTGTCGACGTGCTAATTTTTTTCAGTGAGTATAATTAGAATCCGAGGAAAATAAAGGCAGCAGTCACCAGCAAATTCAAATCCTAGATGCTAAATATATTTTAAACAAAAATTTGATATTTTTATATATATTATATATATATATATATATATATATATATATATATATATATATATATATATATATATATATAAATTTCTGACTCACATTGGAACCAGAACCGGTCTTTCAAGAGAGAATCCAGGGTGTTAGCAGTTCCTCCGCACAGGAGGAATTGCTAACGCCCTGACTCTCACTGAAAGACCGGGTTTTGGTCCTGATGTGATTCAGAAATATTATATATATATATATATATATATATATATATATATATATATATATATATTTAGAGAGAGAGAGATAATGTAATACGCGCACACAAACCCTTTATCAGAAATTCAGGTAATGTAGCAAAATGGGATATTGGACGGGGGTCCGGAAGTGACAGGGAAATCCATGGACGGCGAATAACCTATATGCGACGAAGCAGTTTAATGCTGTTTTATTCGGAGAGCGATATTTTAGCTCTTCGACTGATTTCGTTCGCTTTTGCTATTTTGGTATTTCGATCGTCCAATTCGGCTGTTTATTGCGTATTTCTGTTTCGTTGTAGAAGTAGGCTATTTGATTTTCCCAATTGTAC
>NC_089750.1:21097552-21132552 GCF_040412425.1 Macrobrachium rosenbergii
AGCTACATGATTGTATATAAATCACGGTGTGATAAAAATTTCATGTATATGTGTGTATATATATATATATATATATATATATATATATATATATATATATATATATATACACACAGTGAGAGAGAGAGAGAGAGAGAGAGAGAGAGAGAGAGAGAGAGAGAGAGAGAGAGAGAGAATGTCCCCGTGGTCAACTAGTACCAGCCTAGACTCGCCGAGAATTTGCAGATTGATCTCTGGCGGCTCCCCCGCCCATCCCCCATATGAGACGCGTTTCTTGGAAAATCCGTACTACCTTTGTTCACCTGAGCAGTGAATTATTACCGTGCAGTGAGTCGACTATGGTGGTTTCCAACAAGAATGGATATGGGCATGGGATAGTAAATCCACACCAGAATGGCTCAAAATAATCGTTGTTTGCTGTTTCCGAGGCTTACACCCTTTGATGATGACATATATATATATATATATATATATATATATATATATATATATATATATATATATATATATATATATATATATATATATATATATATATATAAAGTAGTTCTTTTAGGAAAGTCCATCATGAAAAGTAGGCCGTTGTTTCGATACAATCATTTTGAGACATGGTCGTTCTTACACCTTGCGTGGAAAGTCTTCCTAGGAATACATTAGCTTCCTTTAGCAATGATTCTAAAGATTTCCGCGTCCCCGTCCCCGTCACCGTCTCCCATCCCCCAAAACCCGTTTTCATTTTCTCATTTGAACGTTCTTCATCTCCCCTGCTTCCCGAAGGATGGTTTTCTTTTTCTGGCATTCTTCTTCAGAAACCCTCACTGCATTTTACACTTTTGTAGAATCTCCGAGAATCTCCGTTCGCCTTTGTGCAGTGCCACAACTGGTCTCATTGAGGAACTCAAAAGCTTTCCCAAGTGTGGTTGCATGTTTTTTTTTTTTGTATTTTTACGTTCTATACTCTCTCTCTCTCTCTCTCTCTCTCTCTCTCTCTCTCTCTCTCTCTCTCTCTCATATGAAGGGTGTATGCCTCTGCAAAATAAAAGCCTTCAGTTATTTTCCCACTGGCATACATCCGTCGTTTATTTCCTAACCTTGAGGTACTTGTCGCATGAGTGCATTCGCATAGACCTAAGACGCATTTCCGCCGCATTTTGGTGGGCAATTATTCCTCTCACTCGGTTTCTCCCCCCCCTCTCTATTGTTCCCTTCGGTGGTGTTTAGCACATTGAGGGTCCATCCGGAAATACAGGAGGAAAGAATCGAAGAGGGGGGAAGGGGAGGAAAAATTTGGCCCAAGGTACCCCCTTACCGAACGACGCGTCACCAAATATTGACACAAATTAGGATTAAGTTTCTGTGCAAACAACGCCACTCGGTTTAAGCTTTGTTCCCTTCAGCAGAAGATGGAGCACACGGCCGGGCTTAGAGAGGCTGGCAGTGGTGAGAGAGAGAGAGAGAGAGAGAGAGAGAGAGAGAGAGAGAGAGAGAGAGAACGGATTCATGACTTGTGGACTACGAGCCGGCCAAGAAATCCGACAAAATGAGTGAGAGAGAGAAATGAAGAGAGATCAGTGAACGTATTCGTGCATTTTAGCTGCGAACCTGAAAATTTCAGCAAAATTAGAGGGAGAGGGGCCGGGGGTAAGGGAGGTACATCCCAGCTATGTGCTTTGTGTTTTCGAACTTTATATTCCTCAGAGAGAGAGAGAGAGAGAGAGAGAGAGAGAGAGAGAGAGAGAGAGAGAGAGAGAGATAGAAGGTGGGGGATGGTGGAGGAATTAGCAAACTAATTCATGTTTGTGGGTAAAAAGATAAGAAATGGGATGGCCAAGAATATGAGAGCTTAGATGAGATGAGCTTCCTCTTCCTGCCTTCCTGGATAAAGCAGAGAAGAGGAATGGCTGAATGTAAAAGGTAGAGGAAGAAAGGAAAAAAAAGGTAAAAAGAAGAGAAAAAGAGAGAGACGTAGATCACCATGCCGTCCTCTGAAGGAACTGGAAAATAAAAAGTAACGTAAAATGTTACTGAAGAGTTGCTGGTCTAGTTGGAAAATTTTCAGGAATTAAAGATGCACTTTGAATTACTGACAACCCACAAGAGAGAGAGAGAGAGAGAGAGAGAGAGAGAGAGAGAGAGAGAGAGAGAGAATAGTTTCATTACATTGGAATGAGCATTATCGCTTGTAAGTCCTCCCTTTTGTGGTATACATTTTGACGTAGGAATGAATACATTCTTCTTCTCTCTCTCTCTCTCTCTCTCTCTCTCTCTCTCTCTCTCTCTCTCCCCACACCCGACCTGCGACCCACAACAGGCGACTAACTACTTGGTACATTATTCACTGCTTAGGTTAAAAGAGGCATACTAGATTTTAGGGAAGTCAGTCATTCATTCCCACCTTTCGTGAGAGAGGAGAGAGAGAGAGAGAATTCTCCTTTTTATATATCACTATTATCTCGTCAGTGAAATTCTCAATTACATATCAGTTTGAATGAATATCGAGAAAATTATTATAACTATCATTGTGCCCTTTCGAATACAGGAAAAAGTGTTTCTTCCTGAGAAGTTTTTTTTCTTCCTCTTCTGGAACGTAATGTATTCTTCCCGGGAGATGAAATTATGGAAATCGGTTCTGGAAGGATTTGTATACCTGGACAGATTCCTTAGAAATAAAGAGCGAGAATATTTTTCTGAGAAGGCTTGGAAGCTTTTGACTTCAATCGCTTTTTATTTAGAAACAGACCAATCGTGAATTTGAGATTTTCTTCTCTCGTGGCTCTAGGTAATTCACAATATATTACTCTCTCTCTCTCTCTCTCTCTCTCTCTCTCTCTCTCTCTCTCTCTCTCTCTTACTTCTACTGAGCTCGTATACCTTTGAGCTTCTGTAATTATATCTTGAAGTGGTTATGTAAGGTGTGTGAAATAGGAACTTATTATTATGTAGATTATTTTCAAGTGTAAAGTGTATTATGTAGATTACTTTCAACCGTATAGTGTAAAGGGAGCGTGAAAGCGTTTTTACAATGATTACGCGAACTAAACTATTATTCGGATTACCTGAAATAAAAATGGTCGCTCAGTTTGCATAAAATGTAAGTTTTCTGTAGATTACATGAATTGTAATTTTTGTTCATTGCATGTTGTGTTATGAAGAGTTTGGTATTGTTGTGCCTCGTCTCAGAAGATGTGTAGGTTTGCATAATTGTTTATAATTTCATTTACTTTATATTTCAGTTCTATTTATTCTTAGTATGTGCAGTTTTAATCCTCATCCCTTTCTTTTCTTGGTTTTACATAGGGATTTTCTGTTCTGAGATGTTTTGAATAAAGGCAGCAGCAACAACAACAACAACAACAACAACAACAACAATAATAATAATAATAATAATAATAATAATAATAATAATAATAATAGTTAGTGTGCAGCCTGGTTGATCATCTAAACCGTATGTACGTTTAACAGTAAGTTGAATTTATTCAGTGGTAATAAGTATTTTGAAGAGTAATATGGAATGAATTTTTTAAAATTACGTCAGGCATGACTTTAGATGAAGCTGATTTTTTAGTTCTCTGTAAAAGAAAACTATTGAGATGGCTACGTGTCTGTCCGTCCGCACTTTCTGTCTGCCTTCAGATCTTAAAAACTACTGAGACAATAGGGCTGCAAAGTGGTATGTTGATCACCCACCCTCCAATCATCAAACATACCAAATTGCAGCCCTCTAGCATCAGTACTTTTTATTTTATTTAAGGTTAAAGTTACCCATGGATTGTTCGTCTGGCACCTGCCAACACCGGGCCGTAGCTGAAAGTTTCATGGGACGCAGCTGAGAGTTTCATACAGCATTATACTTCGGCGCATTTTTTACTTGTTTATATTAGTGCTAAAGGTTTTTCTATGATAGCTGGTTCTTTTTACTTTCAAAAGGCTGATTTCGAAAAATAATATATTAATGAATTAGCAGATTGCCAGGTGTTACCCTCACGGACAAGTAGCTGTAAATGCCTAGAGTTTGTGTTAAAGGAATATTCAGCTTAATGAACAATGACATAGCAAATGCATGCATATTGAAATTTCAAGAACACAAGATTAAGGGAAAGAGAAAACAGGTTTATTTTCATTATTCTTGAACCTAATTCTTCATCTGCTAATTTTTGCGATTTTTAAATAAGTTTTTTTAAATGAATGGAGCCCGACGAAATGCTTAATCGCCATAAATCGCAGTGCGATGTCTCTGCAGAAAAGAAAAAGTCAGTGTGTGCGACAGTTTGCAGATAGAAAAATGGTACTGAAGACTTTAAAAAGAGAAACGGGGACAATCACACGTGGTTTTTGTTTTAGTCAGACCTTCATTCACGTAAGCATTTTTTTCTTCCAGTGATATAAAGTCCACGGCGACGCTGCTCCCTATATCACCCACTCACAGTTCCGTGTCTACAAGATATTGAACTGATAATCTGGCCTGAAAGGCGACAGCCTTGCAAACTGTGACGCATCACACTAAAAGTTTCAGAGGTGGACCAATTTGCAAGTGGCTAGGTGTGCCGTTAGGGAGAAGTGGACATGCAAGCAGAAAAACATATCGAAATTTTTCAATTTCATATTTGTTTGAATAAGCAGTGCAAATACAAACTGTCTCAAATGTATATTAGTATGGGTACGTCTTGTAAATGAGAGATAGAAGAAAACAGATTATTGGAAGCAGTTTGTACGGAAAGTGTTGAAAGATAACATTAATCCGTCGAGAAAAATCCAGAAGACAAAGTGGGACAGATTAAGGAGAAACTTTTTGTTGTTCGTAGAGGTTTTAGGGTAATGGAGTAAGTTTGGTCAGCTGAAAAACACACCGTACTTCAAGTTTCTCTTCTTGAATCTTTAAGTGGGCCATTTCGAGTGTCTCAATTTAACGTGCCCTTTCCTGTTTATTGTAAGAATACTTCAGGTTACATTTCAAGAGGCTTAAGAGTGATACACTAATCTACCGTAAAATATATCTGGTAAGGTAAACGCCATTATGAGAATAAGCTCTTATTCATTAGCAATGGCATTAGGTCGTCTATTTTCCTCCATCTTTAAAATCGAGTTTTTACACATATAATATAGTTTTGCGTCGTCGGCCTTAATATTGTAAACAGAAAGTCGAAAGAAAATGTAAGACTACTGTAGACTGTACAGTGCTAATTGCTATATATACTGTATATATATTATATATATATATATTATATATATATATATATATATATATATATATATATATATATATATATATATATATATATATATATATATATATATATTCATTGTAGTGATTAGATATATAAAGGAAGAAAGAGGAAAGACGAAGGACCACCAAATAACTGCTTGTTTTTATCGTTGATTTCTCTTCTTGTCTTTTTGTGCTTAGAAGTCAAAAACACTACCATAGTAAAGAACCCTAGTAAGAGATTTGTGAGTATCTTTGCAGAGAAAGCCGAAAACTCTTCCGTTTTTCTGTCAGGTTGATAGAACGGAAGTTTTACAATATCAAGTAACGTTCACAGTCCAAAATGGTGAAAGTTGGATCCCCCTTGTAAAGGAAGCATAAGACAGAAGGAAAAAATGAGAGAAGTAGAACTTAACGATAGAAACAGACACCCCTTCCTGCCCCTCTCCCCGTCCAGAGGAGACGAGCGGAGAGAAGAGAGGAGATAAATTAGAGGAGATCGTTGAGACAGGGTTTACATCCCCATTATAACTTAATGAGCTCAAGTAAACTTTGCTATCTGTTAGAAAGAGGGTATTGGCTATAGGGCAGACGGTTAGGAGATGGGAGACGATGACGACGTTGGCAACAGTGATGACGACGATCTAGAAGACTGCGATGAAGGGCCTGAGACGACGACGACGACGACGACGACGACGCTGGCGGTCGATGATGACGGTGGTAATGACTTGTGATGTCAGCAGCAGGGGTTTTCTTCTTTCCTCTCTCTCTCTCTCTTATTTTTGGGGAGATGAAAGCTTGCCATTACTTTGTAGTTTTTTTTTTACCTGAAGAACGAGCCTCTTCAAAACAGAACTGCTATTTTTGTGAATTCTCAAAGAAGAACAATTTGTTTCTCTCTCTCTCTCTCTCTCTCTACAATATATATAGTCAGGCCAAAGGGAAGATACACGGAAAAGCGGATGCATGAGATAGGTAGGAAGGGGAGATAATTGGTAAGTTGGCTTTAGAGGAGAGAAACTTAGATATTTTGTTCAGATAATGACGAGTAAAAAAAAAAAGGGGGGCGGGGTAGAGCCCCCTTGTAAGGCTGTTTACTTCAGTAACACGCAAAGAAACTTAAAAGTTCTTTCTGCCCAACTTCCATGAGCATTACTCTCAGTCATAGAAACTCGCCTCTGTGAAAGAAAGATGAATATAGGATATTAGGAAAACGGAACACAGAGCGAAAGAGAACCTTTAGAAAACAGTTGAAAGGTTCTAGATTGAACAAACTGTCCTTAATTCCATCTTTTTAGAAAGCACGACTAAGAAAGTCTCACCTTATCCAGCCATGTTTGCGCTTGGAAAAGAGCAGGTTTACTATCTCGGAGCCAAAAAAGGAATTAAGACTCCGAGAAAATAATTGTCTTGTTATTAGCATATTAATTATTATATTGCTGGGTAGAATCCAGCTGAAATAGCCACACGCTGTTGTATTCCATAAACTCTAGCATCGTCACATTTTGTTTTAAATCGTAACCACTATCAACACTGTATTTCCCCTAGCAACACTGCGCTATGTTTTACTGCATTACCACTGGTAACACTCGAGTTTATTCTGCTGTATTCCCAGCAGCAATAACGAGTCTCTATTCTCTTGCTTTCTTCTAGGAGCAATCACAGTTTAAGAAGCCTGTATTTCCACTATCAACGCTCACACTGTTTGTTCTACCCCATTTAGTTTTGGCCCAACAAAAATGCCCCGTCTTTATGGGCTACGGTAACTGCAGTCTCCTGCTCGGTTTCAGTGGTTGCTTTTATTCTCTGATAAGAGCCGTAGATGGTGTAACCACTTTAAGGTTCTAGAACGTATCGCTAAGGAGGCGGGTTGTATTAACAAGTATGTACTATTGGTCTGTGATTAACTATTGTATATAATTTATTCATCTGTTAATGAGCAACATCCAGACAGCCAGTTACAAAATGGTGCTATCTAACCAATATTGATCCTTGCTTCTCACCAGGCAGTTCGTCCGTTTGCAAGAGAAATAATGAACGTAGTGGATGGCTCGGATCTTCCCCTGTCATTACGATTGCGCTACAATTTACCCTTGCTGACTTACAACTGACCTTCCCTAGTTCCTTCGTTGGGCGTCTTTTATTTTCCTCCTTCCCCCTTCCCCGACCCTAAGGGGCTCCTTAGTAAAGGGAGATTAGAGTGCATTTTTAGGAAAGGTAATTGTAAAGAATGTAGATAGTAATTTGGTGAGTGCAATTTTAAGCAACGGGAAATGAACGTTCGTTTTTAGCTTTGTATGCTGAAAAAGAAAATAGATGAGTAGCGCTGTTTCCGAAAGCTTTGCTTTTATTTTTAAAGAATATTACTACTTTGTTTTTATTTACTAGTTAGCAGGCTGTAGGAAAAAAGTGTTTTGACGAAGTACAATCCTTCCTTTTAAGACACAAACATATTCCAACCTCGCCCTAGCGATATCCATTACGTATGCGTATGGGGCCGTCCTTATCTCCTTTTGTGAACTTGTCGGGAATATTTTATGAGAAGCCCAAAGGAAAAAAAAAAGAAATGAAAAATATGATTATACAACCTTGAGTATGATGTGGCATTTCTCGTAACACTCGTCGGGGTGCCGGCGACATGGGGATGTGCTAAGGGTGAGGGTGGTCGAGGTCGAGCTTTATCAGTCCTCGTTAGGTTAGGTGTTGCTCCTCGAGCGTGCCGCAGGAGGCCGTCTGATACCGACGACTTTGTCGAAGGGCAAGTGTCTATGGCTGTCTGGCACGAGCTTTTACGCCAAGGAAGGTTGTACGGATTTTTAAATTCGTACGAATAAATGTGTATTTATTATTGCTGTTTGCTTTTGTATGTTTGTTATGAGTAGGTAGGGAATTAATTCACGTTTTGCCAAATTTCAGTATTCATGTTTTGATTCACATATGCATAGCCTGCAACCCCTTTCGTCCCTTTTACTGTACCTCCTTTCATATCCTTTTTCTTCCATCTTACTTTCCACCCTCTCCAACAGCTGATTCATAGTGCAACTGCGAGGTTTTCCTCCTGTTACACCTTTCAAACTTTTACTGTCAATTTCTGTTTTAGCGCTGAATGACCTCATTGGTCCCAGTGTTTGACTTTTGGCCTAAATTCTATATTCAGTTCAATTCAGTTCAGATATGCGTAGCTCGTAAGAGCTTTCTGTTACAGAGAGAGAGAGAGAGAGAGAGAGAGAGAGAGAGAGAGAGAGAGAGAGAGAGAGAGAGAATGTCGTGGTTAAGATTCTGGTAGGCAAAGATTATTATTATTATAACTGGGATCGAATAATTGATGGCACGGACAGAAACTCCGCGGTTTTATTGTTTGAAATTTCTCTGTTTATAGAGTGCTCGAAATTTCTCTGAATTAAGATGAGTCAAAAACAGCCGATGGGATATGAGCAAAAATACTAATCTGTTTATTAAGAGTGGAAATACAGTTCCGTAAACGAAAGCAGAATCAATATTTTTGCCTGTCTTTGTTTACTCTCCGTGGAAGGAATTTTGTAGTCCGCTAGTCGGTTTCAAGTAATCTTCAAAAATATGTAAACTCGCTGGGTTTGATTAAGAATTCACATAAATGAAGTTACAAAAGTGTGAATATAAAATGCTTATAATACTGATTTAAGAGAGATAGAGAGAGAGAGAAACTATGATAAACAAACAAGGATTATCGAGTAGTGTGTGCGCTTGTGTGTGTGTGTGTGTGTGTGTGTGTATGTGTGAGAAAGCTGTCGAGTTGAATGAGTCACTGGTGGCGCTCCATGTGGTAGGATCATTAGTTAGTGTCATGGGGCCTGAGCAAATTGTCGCATTTAGTCGTGTCATTGTGCCTTTAGCTTCGTCTATGGTGTATCTGTATATGCATACAGTTGCATCGGTGTTAACTTCCCCAGGCGATTCCTGCGTCAGTACGGAATTAACGCCTATGGGAGTGGGCTTCTGTTGGCCTTATAGTTTTATGTTGTTTTTGTACAAATTTCATTTCTTAACTTGTGTAAATATAAACAGAATTAATTGGTTAAGGTTATATATGTATATGTGCATGTGAGATATATATATATATATATATATATATATATATATATATATATATATATATATATATATATATATATATATATATATATATATATATAATATATATATATATATACACATAAGAATAAGAATATTTATTTATTTCTTTATTTACTATTTTGGCATTCATCCGTCTGAGTCACCTATAAAAATACCAGCATGTAAAATTTTTTTTTTTTTTTTTTTTTTAGCCGGAAGTCTTTTTGCAAAGATTTTTACCACTATGATTTCTTTATTCGATGCTAACAGATATTTTCTAGATTAGTACTCCGTTTTTCTCGATTCCCTTTGCACTGAGTTGCGTGCCTGTTTCTCTCTCTCTCTCTCTCTCTCTTTTTGTGCACCTGAGAAGTAAATCTTTTTGTCTTTTTTGGAGTTGACGATAAATAAGCTCATCCGATATCATTTAACCTATGGTGAATGCTGAGCTTGAGCTGCAGCCAATCACGACGATAAATAAGCTCATCCGATATCATTTAACCTATGGTAAATGCTGAGCTTGAGCTGCAGCCAATCACGATACCTACCGTCAGTACAAACAAAAAACTAGTAAAAAATGCGCAGAAGTTTCTTCGGCGCAATCAAGTTTTCTGTACAGCCGCTACAGCATATAATCAAGGCCACCGAAAATAGATCTCTTTCGTTGGTCTCGGTATAATGCTGTATGAGCCGCAGCCCATGAAACTAACCACCGCCCGGGGGTGGCCTATCCTATATCGTTGCCAGAAGCACGATTATGGCTAATTTTAACCTTAAACAAAAAAAAAAAAAAACTACAGAGGCTAGAGGGCTGCAATTTGGTATGTTTGGTGATTGGAGGGTGGATGATCAACATACCAATTTGCAGCTGTCTAGCCTCAGTAGTTTTTAAGATCTGAGGGCGGGCAGAAAAAGTGCGAATAGAAAAAAAAAGTACGGACATAAAAAAGTGCGAACGGACAGACAAAGCCGGCACAATAGTTTACTTTTGCAGAAAACTAATAAATTGACTTTATAGAGCTAATAATGTAAAGATGGGCTTTCACATTCTGAAGTAATGTTGATTAAGTGCTTGGTGTCAGCTGTATTGATCCCTTGAATTTCTTATTCATGGCAATGCAAGCTTGAGAAATAATTGGTGCCTTGATAATTTCTTGAATATTTTCACTTCAGAAGTCATACTTATTTAGTTGTGTATTTGTTAGCTGAGTAAATATGTGAGGTATAGTGCATTTGTTCATTTAGAGCTATATTTTTAAATATTCATTGTCATCATTAATTATATTTCTCGGAGTTTGGAAGGTTTTCTTTTTTTTTTTTTGCGTTATGATTGTTTTGAGTAACATTTTTTATTACAGTTAGTAATAATAATAATAATCAGTGATGAAAATGTTGATAATTTTTTATGATAACTTTGTGGAAATGGAATATGAATTCTTTCTGTTGTTTGTTTCATTCGTTGTAGACATAAGTCGTAATGAAAACTTTCATGTTTCTCTAATGTATCTTTTTTACTTGCAGGTATGTGGATGGAAATAATTCATTTCGTCATAGGAACCTTTCAGTACGAGTGAGTTCAGAATCTCAGTTCTGCTAAAGGCCTAAAGGCGAAGAGGTTGAATTATATTGTTGCCTAAGAGTGACTGTGAAAAACGTTTGTGCTGGATGATCAAGTACGTACTTTCAGAAATTATAGTTGATGGCATACGATATACATACGAACGTACACACACACACATACACATACATATATATATGTGTATATATATATACAGGTATACACACTTTTAAGGACTTAGGCATAAATGTTCATGCTTGTACACTGCCACTCATAAAAACAACGGGTAGTTTTATCTTATAATTTATCAACTCTCTTGCTTTAAAAAATCCTTAGGTAGAACCTTGCAATCATCTCGTCTTTTTGCCTTTCTGTTTGCATTTCTTTCTTTTCCTTTTCCTCCCTTTCCTTGACGTCGTTTATGCAAAAGGTCTCTCTCTCTCTCTCTCTCTCTCTCTCTCTCTCTCTCTCTCTCTCTCTCTCTCTCTCTCTCTCTCCACCCCCGTCGGGACTTCCTTTTAGCTTTCAAAAAGCCAGAAGCCAGCAATACATTTTATGAAGTGGGGAGACTACTTGATGAAATGCATTTTTGCCTCTTCCCCTGCATTACTTAAAAATCTACTTTAATATGCGTCGGGGGTAACCTCCTCGTTAGGCTTAGCTCAAGTTAGATTGCCTTTGTTATGATCTCATAGAGTGGAAGTGTGATTTTTAGCCATAAATTGAGTCTCTCTCTCTCTCTCTCTCTCTCTCTCTCTCTCTCTCTCTCTCTCTCTCTCTCTCACAGACACATTGTCCTCGCGCTCTCTCTCTCTCTCTCTCTCTCTCTCTCTCTCTCTCTCTCTCTCTCTCTCTCTCTCTCTCACACAGACACATTGTCCTCGCGCTCTCTCTCTCTCTCTCTCTCTCTCTCTCACACACACACACACACACACACACACACACACTCACACTCTCTCTCTCTCTCTCTCTCTCTCTCTCTCTCTCTCTCACATTGTCAGGAAGTGCTTTCCTTTGCTTAAGGCGCTTTGATTGTTTATTTGTATTCCAAGTGGTTTCCTTTGTTAACTTGGCTAGCAGGGTATTACATTATCCCACATCAAGAGTCTTTCCAACTTTCAACAACGCTTTATTTAATTGCAGGACACTCATTGTAAAGTATATATGCGTCGAGGTATATCAGCATCTTACGCCCTATCAGCTGTCGTTTATATAACTTACATTATCAATGTTGGGGCTTCATTGTGACCCATAGCCGCATTAACTATACTGCTGGTGTTTGAGGCTGTTTTCATTAACTTTTGGTTTACTAGAAGGTAGGGGCATGAACTCAATGTTATCCGGGCTTGGAGCAGATTTGAGTGTATTAACTTTATGGGCAGGTTTTCGGTCGGATGATAGTGATGTAAAATCAACTAAAAAGAGATCGTTTTTATCTCGCGCGACTCCCTTCACTTTTTCCTTGGCCCCTCTGTTTTCATGGTTCCCTTTGGTTGGGGAAGTGAATGACACCCGCCCCCCGTCGTCAGTCCTACAGAATATTAACATTTAATTGCTGATGAAAAAACGAAGTGGTTAATTCTGGCGTCGATATGTTGGCGAAAGAAAAAAAAAAGTGAAATTTGGAACTACGCAATACTAGTATGTTTTTATGTTTTATTCGATGATTGATTTCGTTGTATTAATTTACCGATTTTCTGAGTTAGTAAGTAAAACCTTTTTTTATGTTTCATATTATTATAAAGTATTTTACTTCTTGACTAATCGAATAAGATTTGTTACGTGTTGGTATATGTTCAACAGTGGGATTTTATGTTGATTATTTTATGAAAAATGGTTTGAAATTCACTGTAACCAGGGTGTTTGACACCAGAAAATTAGATGTCTCATCCCCAACCGAAACCTGTAGATTACCTCTGAATCATTTTCTTATTTATTTTAGTCTAATTGCAAAATTTTATTTTTTACAGATTTATATCCGAATATTTTCAAAATCATATCTTCACCTTTGTGCAAAAGTACGTGGCACAGACAAAGCAGCTGGAAAGGAAAGAAAACATGCTGAATTATGTATTGGCTCAGAAATAAGAGGAAACCTTAGACGGAAGATGTGATGCCTTTATTCCACAAATCTTATTATGGCGCTGTTTATCGCGATTGTGTTTCTATTTCTGTTGTGTATTTCGAAAACAAATCTTCTTTTTGCAGCCTTCCTCCTTCGATCCTCATCCATCTTATGCCGTCGTCTCTCGGTTGTGTCTCCAGCTCTCCTGTCTCCATGTGGCTCTCGGGCCTCTGGGTCTCTCACCCCCACCCATCCCCTGACCTCTATCTCCTCCCTCCTCCCACCTTCCACCTCTCCAACTCCCGAAATGTCCTACCGTCTCTCCTCCCCCTATCCACCTGGTTCCTCCATTCCCACATTCCCTGGCGGTGGACTACACCATTATGCGATTATCCGGCTCCACAATCCGATTAAGCGATATCCATATGATTCTTCCCCTCTCCAGACTCTCTCTCTCTCTCTCTCTCTCTCTGTGCTCTTCCCCCTTCTTATTTGCCTCTCCTCCTTCCCCGAGCAACTTCTATTGAATCCTGGAAGACGATCAACGGAATTGCCTAATAATCCTGCGTTTTTTTATATTTTGCGATATCGGGGAGAGAGAGAGAGAGAGAGAGAGAGAGAGAGAGAGAGAGAGAGAGAGAGAGAGAGGGTTTATTGTGTATAGTTTTGCAGAGTTTTATTATGCCATAGCGTTACATAATTGATTTCTGATGGGCTTCTTCAGCTCTTTAGCCATGTTATATCGAGGAAAGGGCAGAAAACACTTGCCTCGCAGTTAGTCGTGTAAACCAGACAACGTCTCTTAGTGTTTTTTGATTTTGGGAAAAATTTCGCTCTATAGCTTCTCGGAGGAAAGCAAGTACGCTCGTAGTTAGGTTACTGGAGAGACTTATTACTATTAAGTGACGGGTTAAGGCATTAACCCGTTGCTGACAAGTGATGGTTTTGATGAAGGTTGAACAGTTGTCAGTCATCTCGTGGAATTGTAACAAGTAAGAGATTATTGCTCCTTGATAGTGACTGGGATTTAAAATGCAAATAATAATTTCCTACTTTTTCGCTTTCGTTTTTCGTAACGTGTTATAGAAGACAAAGAATTCGTGTTTTTTTTTCAGCTTTTTTCCTTGCCCTTTCAAACTCGGAAAAATCGTTATCAAGATCCTTCTCATATGGTGATATTTACTAGCTAGAACTTTTGAACCTATTGTACGCGGGATGATCAGATTTCAGTCGTTTAATACAACAAAATATTATACATGTTTCAGATTCATTTATAAGAACAATAATTAAATCGGCAGTTTTGATATATTTCCACCACTCTCTCTCTCTCTCTCTCTCTCTCTCTCTCTCTCTCTCTCTCTCTCTCTCTCTCTCTCTCTCTCTCTCTCATATATATATATATATATATATATATATATATAATGTATGTATACATACATACTTATATATTTGCATATATATTTATATTTATAAAATATTCACGTGTATGTATATATATATATATATATATATATATATATATATATATATATATATATATATATATATATATATATAAAGAAAGCTTTTATCAGGTTTAATTGAGTTTGTTAGCAGTTAACAAATGTTTCACGGTGATGTTGAATAACAAAGTTAGTGTATATATACAAATTACTTGATAAAATGTTTTAAGAAAGACATCATTTTATGAAAATCGGAAAGGATGAGATTATCCAAGAAAAATTCTTTTTACGAGTAATAGAAGATAGAGATAATTTCTATTCAGTTTTTCTTCTCTATATTTACAAGTTTGAATTTCACCTTTTTTCGCAAGTCCTTAATTGGATACCAAAATTAATTAGTTCATATTTCTGTGTAAAAAGTCTTTTGAAGACCCGTAGAAATTGAGAGGAAACTGTATTTTCTTTCTTTTCGAAGAATGAAAGGAAGTTTGAAACTCATAAAAAAAGAACCTGGTGTTGAAGGAGTATATTGGTAAACAACCAAGAAGAAGGAGACTTTTTATTTCACTTGTGATGAAAATAAGGTGATGAGCGTGATTGATGTCTAAAATATGTGCACACGTCAATGAGAAGATATTTCAGTACGTAAGACATTTAAGTACGTTTTATGAAAGACTTTAATCGTCCACCCCTTTCATGTTGGGTATTTTTAGGAGTAAGTTTTGTTTTTATGACAATCCATATGCGAGTACGTGTGACTAGTTTTTTCTCTTCTAAGACATTTGTTTACCTACGTTTTTATGTTGCTAGTGGGAGATTTTGTATAGTCTTTTTGTGCCCTCTAACCCTTTTTTAGGACGCTGATCTGTCACTGCCTGTCCACCAAATTAACGGGAGTGTGTATTTCATCCCCCATAACCCCCTGGCCTATCAGTTGAGGTCCCTTTCCAATTAAATACATCATTGCCAAAGAACCCAGCAAGCCCCCAGAAGCCCACGCCGAGGCTAAGAAAAGGAAGCGCCAGTTCTTTAAGGTCGATAATAACCATCCCGACAATTATCATTTCGCCTTAATTAACGACTTGTCACTGTGCCACACAAACACCGCCGATGGGGAAAAAAGGCTGCGGCTCTTTTTCTCCAGGTCAACAAGGTAGCTGGGAGAGGACCTCTTCAGTTTTTCCTTGTCTACTGCCTTCCAAATTAGGTCATTGCTAAACAACCATTACCCTTCCAGGGATCATGAAGTCAACGCGGCAAAGGCTTTCATGGGGGCGATTCCATTCCGCCGTGTTAAGCCGCGTTTTTCCCCTTCGAAATTTGTTTTGATTTTTTCCTTTTGTATCTCCTTGGCGTGGCGGAGGAGGAGGAGGAGGAGGAGTGTTCGAGGTATCGAGGTCAAGGGAAGGAGACTTTCGCAAGGCGTTCGATGGTGAAATGAAGTTTATTTTGTGGTTCACTTGATGGGTCTTCGGTACACGGTCTCGCTCGATTAATTTTGGAGAGATGGTTGCGGCACCAACAGAATTTTCCGGCCATTGTTGGAAGGAGGAGGAAGAGGGAGAGGAGGAGGAGGAGGTGAAGGTGGAGGTGGATGTGGAAGGAGCTGATATAGGAGGAGAAAGGAAGACCGGGTAGATTAGTAGTGGAAAGCCGAGGAGAGTTGGATTTGTACGCCAATTTAGTTTCTCTCTTCGTAGAGAGGGAAAAGTTTTTTTTGAAATATAATATAATATAATAATAAAATGCGAGTAGATCTTTTGTGTTTGTCCGTCCCGGGTTGGGGGCGGGGTAGGTAGGGGATCGGGAGGGTAGGGAGACATGCCACATCCACCCTCCTCCTGCAAACCTGCTTGTCCGTCTCGGGTGGGGGCGGGGTAGGTAGAGGGAGCGGGAGGGTAGGGGAGACATGATGGGCAGCGCCGGGTTCCAGCGCAGCTTAGCGCGCGCCATCAAGCTCGTAATATAATAAAGATGAAGAGATAGATACTTTAGCAAGAACTTAGTTACCCGTTTATACTGTAGAAATGTTCTGGGAAAACTGATGCGCGTTTGCCGACTGTCTTACGCTGGGAATAATATGCAAATTACTAATACCGAAAAAGGGCAAGGAAAGAAATTAACCGTACATAGATTACCCCACTTAACTTCCTAAGCTTACAGTTCTCTTGTTCATATCTCTTAAAAAATATTTTCTTTTATTTAAAGTTATACAAATACTGGGCAAGTTGTTGGATGATTGTAAGGAAGATAGCATATAGAGTGTTACCACGAAAAACCTCACTTTTATGGCATGATATTTTTGTCACTTCTGATCTAACACTAATAAAATTATTATATCTTTTGAATCTGTTTATTATTAATTTTCTGTAGCAAATTCTAGTTTTATTCGATTATTTTTTTTGTGTTTCAAGGTGTAAGATTAAGAAGGAAAGTATATATTTTCAAATCGCGTGAGGTTACTTCAGATTGCATGCGGTGGAAAATTGCGTGAAAATGTCAGAAAGAAAACAAGGATGTCGACCATTCCTGGAATTTCGTATTTCACTTGTTTTCATTTTCGTCTCCCTAAAATTGATCAGTTCCTCGCCCACACCGGGATCATCAGCCATGCTGTATTAATTTGCTTTCCTGATCCGGATTCAACAAAGTTTCCGTTTCCAATTGGCAGAGGTAATCCAGATTTGTGATTGCCTTCCGCAAAGTGAGCGCAGCCATGTCCCCTGCCACGTGTATCCGACGGGACACGTCGTGACGAAGAGGGAATCTGTGACCATATTCTGGATTATCTGGAATTGCTTGCGAATCTTACATTTCTATTCACCAGTATCAGAAATTCGTTCCGATTGCCTTAGTTGTGTGTTCTGTGGGCGGTTTGTTTTGATGTTATGCATACTGTTAATGTTATTGTTTTGCTTACCAGGATTTTGGGACCATTGAGTTTTGTCGGGTTCATTCAGCTGACTATTTCAGTATTCCATTATGCCATTGAAAATTGAAAATCACTTGGTGGTTATTGATTATTAAAATGATACGCTACTCAGATAAATGGTTTTCTTCATACCCTGTCTTGTTTTGCGTAACTTTTGTAATTTCGTGTTGGTCTTTAACCTACATGGTATAGTAATGCATTAGGAAATGAAACGTCAATAAAAACAATTGCTTTCCAATAAAGAAGAAGAGAGATTTCATTCATAGGGGCGTCAACATATTCACACTGTAGAGAGAGAGAGAGAGAGAGAGAGAGAGAGAGAGAGAGAGAGAGAGAGAGAGAGAGAGAGAGAGGTTATCAACGACAGTATATTTATTGCTAAACGTTGAAAGAAAGGAACCATTGCAGTCTCTTAAAAGGGCGTGAGTAATTGTCCGAACCGAACCTTGGCAGAGTTGACCATAAATTTCGCCTTCAAAGTATATTTCTTTCATTTGTCAAAAGAATCGTCGATGCATTTATGGTGCTTCGTGTACGAGTTCTCTTTTATATCATTACATTTAATCTCTGGATTATAAACAACTCCCGTATAATTACAGTCCCTTGACAAAAATTACGTTGCGGATGGGTGTTTGGAAAGGTCGAGAGATCATCTGCATTTTCTAAATGTAACTTTTAATTCTCTCTCTCTCTCTCTCTCTCTCTCTCTCTCTCTCTCTCTCTCTCTCTCTCTTATGAAAGGAGTTGTAAATTTTTGGTGATTTTTTTTATTTAAATATGTTCGGTTTTTGTGGTATCTTTAATTGATATCCTTGTATTAAAATAGGGGAATTTCCTATCATCATGAAGACACCAGTTGTGTATCTTTTCAGCGTTTTAACAGTATGCAGAAATATCAAAGAATCCAATGAAAAAAGAAGTATTATTATAAAACAGGTTAATATGCACAACACGTTGAAGAAGATTGAAATTTTCCTCCCTCAGGAAATCATGAGACATGGCTAACCCTTGTAGGACATTTCAGAGAGAGAGAGAGAGAGAGAAAGGGAGGGAGAGAGAGAGAATTTTCCTTCTCCGGCCGGGCACCTTCATTAAGATCCTAGTGTTTTTCCCTCCCCTTTCATCCTTCCTGTTGCTGGAACTTTGAGTGCTTTCGACGCGTCCTTTCCTGACCGCTCTCTTAACTTCTCTCGCTTTGTCTTCCCACCCCCTCCCTCGCTTCCATCTCTTCCACGCACTTCTGTTTTATCCTGGCCCTTTTCCTCCTATCCCTTCTCCACGTCCTTCTCCCTTCTCGTCATCCTTCTTCCTCCTCGTCCTTCGCTCCTTCCTGATTCCCCTTCTTTTCCCCTTAACCCGACACCTCCAACCTCATCTCGGAGTCAGATGAATCGCATAAAACGCCTCCTTCCAGTGCTGAAAACGGAGGCTTTTTAAGGGGGAACTTGATTACCTCGACTTCATCTAAGCCATTTCTGTCGTCGTCTGGAAATCTCCACCCCTCCCTTTGCCTCCTGTGCACGCTCCTCCCAGACTTTACGCTCACGTGCGCATTGCCACTTTTTCTTCGTCTCTCTGTTGTTATGCATTACATGGGCCTGTGATGGCTCTAGTCTATGCCCGTGTACTGGTGGTCATGAATTATTTTTGCTTCACCGCATTTCCTTCACGTGGCATCTGTTTACCAGAGGTTTTTTATAAGGATTGTTTTGCCAGTGTGAATATGCTTTTGAGGGAAAATGTCCGTTTCAAAATAGAATAGTTTGAAACAATGACAGAAAATGAGTTGAATTCCGCTTAGCATAACAGCTAATAGAATAGTATTTTTGGGATATCAGATTACTTCCGAGATCGCAGCATCCTCACTGGAGCAGTGCATGTTAACTGTATATATTGTTATCTGAAGTGCCCAGTGCACACATCACACATGACACAGTGAGGTTTTTTTTATGACCAATGCTTTACTTATTCCTTTATGCATTATACCTCTCTTCCTTAAAATTTTTTTGTTTTCTTAGAATGTTATCTTATCACCTGTTACCACACGAAAATGTGCATATTATGAACAACAGTAATAAAAACAATAATAAGTACAGAAATATAATGTCATATCAGCGACACTTAAGATTTCCACAATTTAGGTTCTCAAAAATTTGCAGTCTCATTTTAGTTTTGCAACACACACACACATATATACATATTAGTTGTCGTTCCAGCGATTTAAAGAAATCTGCTATATATTATGCACGTCTATGTATAAACATGTGTATTTGTGTGCCTAGCCTATATGGATGATGCTAATTCTTGTGTTTCCGTTTGATCTTCTTATCGATTATCATTTCTATGTTTGCTCATTCTCTCCTTGACGTATGCGCTATGAAAGCGTGAGTGAATTAGCTGATGAATTATCGATCTTTTACGGGGGGTGAAGCACCTGAAGATCTGCCTTCACTTTAAGAATATGAGGAAACGATGACTACAATGACGGAATTGGGAGGGGCTGGGTTTGGGGGCCGGGGGAGATTGCGGGGTTAGGCGGTACCCCATGGTATAACCGGGGTGGATGGTGATGAGATGGGGATTGTCTAGTAAAGGTAAACCTCGAGGTGTATTTAGATATGTATAGTCCCCCAATGCATCTTCGTTATGTATGGCAGGAAGGGAGGGAGTGGGAAAAAACGACAAAGCCTTCTTTTTAACCTAAAAAAAAGGGGGGGGGGGCCGCTGACGTAAAAAGCGACTTTTTTCATCAGATGTCAATAAGAGTAAACAGACAGCCACTGATGAACAGGGGAAACCCGGGATGAAAGGTTGCGGCAATTTAGAAGTTTTTGTCTCTCATCAGTAAAATGAATTTAGACATTGCCTGGTTTGAAGGTGTATGCCCGAGCGTCGTTTCGTCTTTTTATTGATTCTTGGTTTGAATCTTTTTCATATATGGTGTTGTATTTATTTTATTTATTTTGATTCAGTCATGTTTTAGCTCAAGTTAAAACTCACTCTATTTTTACTTTTGTATAGAAGCTTTACAAGATTATTTTGTTTCAGGCAATTTTTGCATGTTTTTTTTGTGTTTTGAAAACATCATGATCATATCCTTTCATTTGGATATATTTTTATGCTCTTCAAAGCATTGCATATTATCCGCAAGACGTGTGGAGTCTGACTGATTTTCGAATGGGTCCATTTGCATGAACAAGAAACTGCGATGCACTAAAGGCAGGTTTTAATTTGTTAAGAAATCTTTAATTACACTGTTCCTCATTTGTAAGCAGTTACGGCAATATTAATTATTTGAAACAGATAAACAGCTTGGGATTCGTGTTGTTTATCAATTCTGTGCAGTGAACCAACGTTGGTTAAATATGAAGTTACATTGGTTAAATAGAAATTTACATTGGTTAATAGAAAACTTTCTTGTTAGATGTGTTACCAGCCGCTGGCAATATTAGACGGAGTTTTTTTTATTTGAACCTTTCGCGTATGCATAGACTTTATTGTTCGCATGCTGCCTTATGTTTTCCAAAACACGTTTTTAATTATTTCTGGGAATTATTAAGAAGGGAATAAGCATTTTAAGAGATGTTGATTCAGCTTCATTGTTATTGTCAGTTATGTACAATTAATTTGATTGCTACGGAAACAAAGAGTCCATTTGGTTACACTTTATTTAACATCCGTTTATTGCCATCACCTATTGTTGGATGTTCTAAAGAGAGGAAGTTTAGAAACAAAGAGAGCTCCTGGATATCTCGAATTTTATTGCATTTGTGCATAGCTGATGTATAGCCGACATTACATACATGCCGGCACATATGCAGCGATATGTCATAATGAGAGAGAGAGAGAGAGAGAGAGAGAGATTGCAAAAAGTTTTATGGTGAGAGAGAGAGAGAGGAACACTCAATAAATCTCATCATTAGTTCTGTATTGGAATTCCTAGATTGATGACCATCTGTTGGGTCTTTGCTCTCATCTCTAATGAGAATCCCCTACTGTGAGATGAAGGCATTGAATGTCATTACTTAAGTATATGTTTGGTTGCTCTTTTTTCACCAGTTTGCATTTATTTTAATAGTGGCGTTACTTAAAGTGATGGTGGTAATTTTATTACTCTTACTGCTACTACCACAAAAACTATTGCCGCTGTTGTGGCTACTATTATGGTTGTTAGTAAAAAGTTGTAATATATTATTAATATTGTTGTTTAACGTGAACATTTCCTAACATTTTTTTTCACCCGATCTCGCTCCATTTATTAATCATCACCACCTGTTACTCCCTTACCCTCTAGTTGTTACCATCGTCCTTTGATGATTTATCATCATCTACTCCTTTTCAACCCTCTTTTTTTTTTTTTTTTAAGTCCCGGACACACTGGAGCTTAAAGGTTAGAAAATTTCAGTGACTACAAAGAGGGGACGAAGCCAAGCCTCATGGAGTGTCCGCCTTTCTGTAGTTTATGATATTTCTTGGTGTCTATGGCCGTTTCCTGTCGAGCCCCGTTGATAGGAAACAGAGACACCAGGATAAATGACCCAGGGCTCGATAGGCCGAGAACGTATGGACAGCCAGTGAATCAAGAAAGTGTGAGGGGAAAGCATGCCGTAAAAATTGTAAGTAAAAAAAATGTGTGATATGTAAGAGATCGGAAAATGGAAGTGTGAATATATCAACACATTGGGAAGTGTGTGTGGGTTCTCGGGAGCCTGCAGTGTGACCGCATAAATATGCAGTGTGAGTACGTCCAAAAATATGTAGTGTTCGTGACGAAAACTAGCTTTTGAAGTATGGAATATGTGTAGATCTAAAACATATAAAATGAGTCGATAGATAATACATAAAAGTGTGAATGGACTGTAAATTAGTAAAAAAGTATGAATTTTGGGTGGTTTGAAAAAATGTGCAGCTTGCGTTAAGTGACTAACGGAACTGTTCCGGTTCAAAGTACCAGCATTATTGTTATTAATAATAATAGATCCCTTCTTTCCCTGGGCTCAATTTCACTGAAACTTAATGGTGTTTATCTTCGTAGAAATTTCCTGAGGTTAAAATAACTGTTTCTCTTTTTCCTTCCATAGTTGGTTTACATTTATTATTATTGTCGCCAACTCCAAGTGATGAATAGTTCTTGATATTATTTCCTTTCAACTTTCATTGTGTTTTCTTGCTGTTAAACCGTTGAGAATTGCAAGTTGAAGTCGATGAACGGTGAAAACTTTATCCATCAGTGACCTTATTTGCAGATATGCAAACACTCTGCACAAACAATTTTATAGATTTGGTGAAAATGGTAATTTAGTATAGATTTGTAGCAAGTCTTGGGTTCAAAGCGCTCTCTCTCTTTACTTACGTGTCTGCAACGTTAGAAGAGCCTAAGACCTTTCCGCGCCGAGAAGCTAAAATTGAATGGTGACATTACAGCATTACGGCGTTGCTACTGGTAATGAAGGCACGTTTCCATAATGCGTTACTCTTCTTTCCATCTCGTCTTGGTCTTATCTCCCCCGGTGGTTCTCCCCCCCCCTCACCCAATCCACATATCTTCCCCAGGCTTATACTGCCCTCCCCCCTTCCCATTTCCTCTTCTCTCTCCATTGACCGTCTCTTCATCCTATAGTTCAGAAGGCATATCTGTTCTTTTTTTCCCATTTTTCCTTTCTCTTCCCTCTTCTCTTATATCACGACCTCCCTTCCTCCCCCCTCCCCCCTTCTTCGACGCTTTTCTTGTCCTCACCCTTCTGCTCACCTCCCTCATGCCCATCTTAACCGGTGACTGTCTCTCCATCATATTGTTTGCCAGAAATTTCTACAGTGCTCTTTTCTGCGACGATTTTGTTTAAATCCAGCTTTTTTCCTTCTCATCTGCTGACTTTTTTTTATGCTTTATTTTTCATCTGACTCTCGGATCATAACCTCCTCCCCCGCCGCTCCAGTGGATTTTTTTTAATTCATGTTAGGCCCTCGAAGTTTTTCCTCTGTGTGTGTGTGTGTGTGTGTGTGTGTGTGTGTGTGTGTGTGTGTGTGTGTCGCCCTGGTATCTTTTTCTCCCTCTCATCAAACTTTCCTTTGTTGTCAACTTCCTCACAGTGTCCATCTGTCTTAATGGATTGTGCGTGTGTTTTGTACGTATGTTCAGGCTAGCGTTCCAGGAACTATGTTATCTTTCGTTAGTGCAAAATCTTTATTATAATTCCTTTTTCCATTTTCCGCTCATGCCAGACGTTTTCATATCAATATTGTGTACGTTATATAACATTTTTGTTTATTAAATCGTATATCAAACTCCAAGTCATGTCATTTTTGGGGGGTTATTTCTTTATTTGTGGTTTAGAAGGCATTATGTTTTCGTATTCATTTAAGTTTGAATTGTTAAAAAAAAGCATTTGTGATTTCCTGATCGATATGTTGTTTTATTATCATTTTGACAATAAACAAGAAGCCTTTACACACACACACACACACACAGAGGAAGGGAGAGGATGCCTCTGGCGAAGTGGACATAAGCTCCTCAGTGCCTAGTCAATTTACTCGGTCTTACTTGGGTAACATTGACAAATGAGAGGCTTATCAGCTGAACCTCATATTCCGTGCCATCCTGAATGGTGCCATTTAGCTCTCGTAGCTCTATTAATCTTTGTTTATTCTTCATATTTTATTATTTTAGGCTAGGTCTGCGATGCTGGTGGTTGTCAGTTTCTCAGATCTTAGTAGAGTGGCACCGTTTCGGAAAAAAACATAGATATTCATTTTTATTTTTTTATTCTGTCCGCCATGTTTGTCTTGTCGGTTGCCATTGTTATTATGTTGATTTATTTATGTACTTGATAGTAAATATTCACTTTCACAATGTAAGAAGAACCGGTCTTACTTTTTGCGCTTAAAACCCCTTTTGCAATAATACACTATTAACGTTGCTCTGTTTTACCGATGGTTAACCAATAGGTTTCTCTCGTCATTATAGGTTTTGCTTCTCTTTTCCCTTTTTATTCAATCCTAAATCCTACTTCCCCTCGGCCTTTGTCTCTCCTCTTACCTTTGTCCTTCTCCACATGGCGCTCTCTTCCTCCACGATCCAGACCCAGAAGACCTCCCTTACGGACCAAGCGGTATTATTACCGTGGATGGTGGCGTGCTTGCATGACTTGCTGGGCCCGTCAAATTAAAGCCTCTGAATTTTTCCCCCTCCTTGGGCTTCCTTCAACTAGATGTGGCCTCGGGTCACTTTTTGCACGGTGCGTCGCATGACGGTAGGGAAAGATACACACAGTGGCAGCTTACCAGCCGGATGTCTGATTGACTGCGCAACGCTATTTTTTTTTTTTTTTTTTTTTTTTTTATCGCAGATCATCGGTTTTTTTAATCTATATGCCCCAGAAAGCCCCGCCCCTCCCCCTTTTTTTTTGCTGGATGTTTCATTGTTAGCTTGATTTTTACAGTCATGAAGTCGATTAGAGAGAGAGATCTTATGAATGGTTTTGCCACAGTTGGACTACCTCTTCGAGGTCTTTCCGTGAGAGAGAGAGAGAGAGAGAGAGAGAGAGAGAGAGAGAGAGAGAGAGAGAGAGAGAGAGAAGAGAGAAAATAACTTTTGAATGGTCTCATCCCAGTGAGGTGAAGATTACCTCGTCGAGGTCCTTCCGAGAGAAAGAGAGACGGAGAGATCATGCTTTTATCACCTTTATAAGGAACTCATTTACCTGAAAATCGAACTATCATCGTTAAAATAATATATATAATTCTATTCTGTGCACACGACCAGCTCAATGCATTCATTTGTATGGGTAAAACTGACGCCTTGTACATCCTTAACGAAACGTGAAATTGTTTTGAGCTGAAAGTTGGGGAAATATTTCATTTTGCAGAAGAATTGAGCAGCGGTGCTGAAAACCGTAGTACCGTAGTATATAACGCAGCTTTAAGTCGAGAACGCCGGACTTAGTCAACAGGGGTATTGTATAAAATATTTGCTTAAAAAATCCCGCTTTATTTATGAGTTTATGCAAACAGACAAGTGGTCTGTTATGGAGAGAAGGAGATACAGAAAGAGAAATAGATAGGGAGGAAAAGAGAACATGAGAGTGATAGAGAGAGGGAGAGAGAGAGCGCGAGTGACAATAGGATGTGGTGGATGGAAAAGGTCCGTAGACGACTGGCGTATCAGATACATGTTGTTCAATAATGCATCGTGCCGTCTGACAGAGAGAGAGAGAGAGAGAGAGAGAGAGAGAGAGAGAGGATATTTAAATTATTTATGTATCGATAACACAACACGGGCACTGTCTGTCTTGCCAACAGAGCAGAGATGTGCTATGTATGTGCTTGCAGGAAAGAGAAAGAGAGAGAATCGTTATTTATTTTAGATCTGGAGAGAGAGAGAGAGTTCGCATGGACTTTGGCCTCTTTACCTGCCCTCACGAGTGTCATTAATGTCCGTGACGGGGATAGATCAGCCCAATTAGGCAATAGGGTGCAAATAGATGTTGTAGTAATGGTAATGAACATTGGAGGTTCGTAGGGTGGTGGGGGAGGGAATGAGGGGTGGGGGTAGGTAATAAGAGTAACTGTGGGTAGGTGGGTAATGAGTGCTGTGGGAGTTGACCTGCTGCAGCCACGACCACTCCGTTTAATGGAGGGATATATTCCCGATATGCTGTGTGAATGCTGAGAGTTATTGATTTGTTATTTAGATAAAGCAGCACTTTGTTTGCCGTGCTGTGTGGGAAAGGACAGGAACCTCTTATTTGTGCTTAAGGTTCGTCAGAAGATGATGTGGACAGTTCGTGTGTACATAAATAAAACGCAAATATGTGATATACTTGTGTGGAACATCATCATAACCTCTCTCTCTCTCTCTCTCTCTCTCTCTCTCTCTCTCTCTCTCTCTCTCTCTCTCTCTCTCTCTGGATGATAAAAGGTAATTCAATATTCTATCCCATAAACGTATACATAGCCCATACTTGTCCTGATGGAAAGACAGACGTTGTTCTTCTTGTGTTGTCGATACATAAATAATTTTAATGTACCCCTCAGCTCTCTCTCTCTCTCTCTCTCTCTCTCTCTCTAAGTTCTTCATTAGAGGGGTGAGTAGAGCTTTCGGCTAGCACGCTGTTAGCCCAGCGTTCGACTCTCCGAGCGGCCAATGAAGAATTAGAGGAATTTATTTCTGGTGATAGAAATTCATTCCTCGTCATAATGTGGTTCGGATTCCACAATAAGCTGTAGGTCCCGTTGCTAGGTAACCAGTTGGTTCTTAGCCACGTAAAATAAATCTAATCCTTCGGGCCAGCCCTAGGAGAGCTGTTAACCAGCTCAGTGGTCTGGTTAAAGTAAGATATACTTAACTCTCTCTCTCTCTCTCTCTCTCTCTCTCTCTCTCTCTCTCTCTCTCTCTCAGATATTTCGAATGTCATTTAAGGGACGCAACCGGGAAACATGTCCTTTTGGAACGTTTAATAACTTGGTCCTTTTGTGAAAATGTTCAGCTGCTTACCAGTTTGTGATATTTTTTTTCTTTTAGATATCTCTTCTACATGCATCTCTATTTATCTGTCTGGTTAACATCATTATGCGGTGAATGCTTCTTTAAGTTTTCTGTTTTATTAGGTAGTTGCAACAAGGTTCTTCACTTCTGAACAATATCACTTTTAATGGGAAATAGTTTTGTTTTGGTATGTAGGTTCCATTACAAAATTTTCCAATGATGGTGGGAGGACAGATCAATTTACATTGTTATTGTCATATAGTTAAGCGGACATTGGGAATTTTTTTTTACATAGTTTGCAATTGCTTTATTGTGGATATGCAATGGTCAGTTGATGTTAAGGATAGGATTGCTTGCTTGGGAGGTTACAATCACGGGTATGATTTAATTTTGTAGGGTTTTCTCTCATCATTGCCATTTCTCATCCTTATTGACACCGCAACTGAGAACAATGTAAAATGAAATGTGCAATCTTTTACCGTAGAGTTTGTACAGTTGTTGTTAGTGTAATCTTTTTAAATTTTGTGTAGCCTGCTAGTTGGTCCCAGTTGTGTGTTATCATAATTTTTTGTAAGTAGATTACCACTCCAGAAGATTGGAAGCGTTACCACCGATGCATAGGGGATCTTGTCTATCAATGGGCCTCAACATCATAGCTGTAAATAGCTAAGTGGATCTTGAAAACCATTTAGATAATCAGGGAATCACAGGAATGCATACAGTGTCTTCTGTTGCAGACTGGCCCAGTCGTGGAGGGCTCGGTTACCTGTTGTTGAAATCTGCAAGATTGGGATTGACTTTCAATTCCCTATAATGTAGGTTGGGCTAGCCAGTTTTCGAGGCATGTCCTTAATTGAGTTTGTTTATTTCAGGTTTGTATTTAAATGACAGGATTGTTCAATGAAATTGGGTTTTGAAATAAACTTCTTTTTTTTTATTCAGTATGCTCTCGTTTGTCAACGTCTGGTGGGTGTGTTTTGCGCTGCAAGTGGATTGCTTATTCACTTAAACAAAAATTCTAGCGGTAAAGAATCCAACATGAGCAATTAATTCAGCAGAAAACCTCATCAAGTCGTACTTGTAATGAAGAAATTTTAAATAATTAAAATGATGAAACAAGCGATATTGGTTTTCCTATTATTTCTTATTAGTTCTCTCTCTCTCTCTCTCTCTCTCTCTCTCTCTCTCTCTCTCTCTCTCTCTCTCTCTCTCTTCAGTTACTTAAACAAAGTAAAAATAAAAAATGGGCTCCGACTTAATTCATTTGGAGTAAATTACACGATAGCCATTGTGAGCGTTGTAACTACAGTCATTAATTATTTGGTTTATTTAACGCCACTCCAGTTAAACGCAAATTCTGAGCGGGTGACTGACTTTCAAATGAGAAACGTGAAGCTCCATCAGCAATTAACGCTGGCCATTCTTTTCTCCTGGAGCCTTCTGCTGGCAAGAGTCGATTCTTTATTATTTTTTCTTCTTTCTCTTTTTTTTTTTTTTTTTACCCTTGTCACTTTTGTTATTGTTATTTTGCCGAGGCTCGATTTTTCTTTCCTTTTCTTTCGGTTTTCACTGTTGCCTTTTACCTTTGTTATTCGTGAAGTTTGTCATAATATTTTTCCTCTCTTTTATTGTTTGTCTCTCACAGAAAAACAAATGTTCCTGTATGTTGTTTGTTGTCGAAAATGTTTCTCACTTCTCAACTCCTCATACAGGAAAAAAAAAACCCTTTTCACATTTTGTCACCTCCTGGAGAAACCACCTTCTCCTCCGTATCGTTTGTCACTGAAAATGTTTCCCTCCCTCCATAAAGTTTGCCACAGACGAGTATATCTCCTATTGCTGTTTGCTAATGAAGCCGGTTTTATTTTCTCGACTCAGCTCAACTCTTGAAACCTTTCCCTTCGGAATGTTTGTCACTGGGAAACTTATCATTTCCTTATTATGTTGTCAGTGTTGTATTTTATCTTGAGGGATTCCAATTTTTGCTGGTGGTTGGCACTGGAGCTAGCTTATATGATGGTTCAAGAAGGCCATACCTTCAGACTGCTTGTTACTTGAGGAATTGTTAACCCCTTGGATGTTTTGCGCTGGTAATGCATATCAGTGACGCTTTATTTGGAACTTTTATTGTTAGTAATGCCGGAGATGATTCATTGTTTGTGATGTCGGTTATTGGAAAGTTTTCCCCAGATTTTTAATACTGAATACCGCTGTATCTACGCAATGCTTTTTTTTTTTTTTTTTTTTCTCGCCTGTCATCGGATTATATTCCAGAATTTTGTCATTTTAAGGATAACTGGAAGAAAATGACTGTCTTAATGCTTGGTCTCCTACCTTTTCACCTCCATTTTTTATTATCTTATGATCTTTCGAGTTTTATTTCTCTATTTTTACTACTAAGTTCTACCCATAACTTCAGGTTTTATTCGTTTTTGAAATGTAAGAATATGGTTAAGAACACTGTATGAAGGGTCACAACATTACATTTTCGTACGAATTTTTAAAATAAATATTTTTAATCTACTTTCATGTTTGTAAAGTGAACGACTTTACTGCGAACATGTTTTAAAGTTAATTGTTTGCCTATATAGCAACTGCAGTAGTTTTCACTTCTTTATTATTGTTCATACAAGGAAAGTTTACGGTATTCCGATATTCGTCGTAATTGTTATTTTTTTTATGTTTATGAGAAAGGAGAAAAAGTGGTGGCCTTTTTTCTCTGAAATAATGATTTATCAGATCAGGGATCACAAGGGGGAAAGGATACGAAACTTAGAGTAATAGGTAATGAGGGGTATTTGTTGACTTTGCCAAGTAATAGGAAAAATGCGTAGGTGAAGGGCCCTCGGTTTGGAGGGGAGAAGATTGGAAAATCTCAAAATCCAAATATTAACTTTTTAAGTGATGACGGATAAAGGTAAACATTAACCTCGACCTCCCTACCCAACAACCCCCATCCCCACCCTCCCTTCCCTCCCTCGTGATTTTCATTTTCTTTTCTCAGTGTTTTTTTTATATGTGCATTTTTCGAGGCGCTGATGAAAACGGGACTTTTCAGCGATTCCGGTTGCACCGGCGTCATATAGGTGCTGCGGATTCTGCTTCGTTTATGAAAGGATCTGGTGGCATCTTTATTTAGATTTAGTCGTGGTGATGTTATTTGGAAGAGTCTGCGCCTGCAGACTTGGATCGCTTTTATGGTGGTCATTGTAACATTAATGTACTGGTTAAAACAAACAGACGCGCGTAAACAGATCAGGAAAATTGCTCGTCCCGTCGTTCTATGCATCTCTCTCTCTCTCTCTCTCTCTCTCTCTCTCTCTCTCTCTCTCTCTCTCTCTCTCTCTCTCTCTCTTTACTCAGAGGTGGGATTGGCAGTTATGCTGCTTTGTTACTAGTTCGTATATTGCTTTGACAGTATGTTCATATATTCTTGTCTTCAGTTCCAGTAGTAATACTCATGAGACTTCACGCTGTAAAATGCTTGCAGGAAAATTATACCTATTCGCAAAAATGGGTCAGATTATTAATTGCTGCCTAAACTCTCTCTCTCTCTCTCTCTCTCTCTCTCTCTCTCTCTCTCTCTCTCTCTCTCTCTCTCTCTCTCTCTCTCTCTCTCAGTTATGCATTTTATCTCTGCATATGAGTTTGAGGAAATCGATGTACTAAGTACGCACATACACACACTCCATTTCTTCAATATTACATGTTATTACTCTCATGTGATTTTTTCCTCATCTTCTCGCTGGCATACCATATTCCAAAGTGCCATTTTTATATTTTTTTTATATGGCCAGAAGGTAAAACGACCATACACATCTTTCATATCCACTACGACATCTTTAATGTATAATTTTTGTAGAGGTCATGGCTGCTCTGGGGAGAGAGAGAGAGAGAGAGAGAGAGAGAGAGAGAGAGAGAGAGAGAGAGAGAGAGAGAGAGAGAGTATAATCGGTACACCGCCTCCCTGCACCCCAGGCGAGCTCAAGATGTTTGATCATGATGTTGTATGGGTTGTTTGTACAATCTTGTCCTTTCTAGCTGGGGCTGCGTTTGATTGATGGTGATAGGGTGTTCAGGTGTTGTTGTCATTCATCTGTAATGTTATTATTTGTGTTTTCATACTTAATTTTTTGCAGTCTCGCTCTTTTTGCGTTTGATTTTTTTCCCCACTTTTGGATATCCTAATAGATTTTGCCATGTATTGACTTAGACGTCTGTTTATCTTTGAAGGAAGCAAGGAAAGAAAATAGCTGTAAGTTAGATCTTTTAAATGAAAATAGCTGTAAGTTAGATCTTTTAAATGAAAGTCAAGTATTCTTGTAAGAGTTGGTAGACAGCTTTTAATAAATGTCACTTCTGAATTTTTCAATTTATTCCCAGAGTAAAATGAATAGAATGAGTGACGTTTTTCATAAATGTAATACTCGACTAGTTAGCAAGAATGACGTCTTCGCAGGAAGTGTTTTATTTGATTATTTTGCAGTTTAAGGTGAGAGTAAGCATTCATTTGACCTTCGTTGTTCCTGAAGGAGATGACAGTATGAAAAATGGTCTGAAAAGAAAGTGAATGATTCTTTAGATACATTTTTTTTAACTTATATATTTATTTTGCCATCATATCTTCTCAAATGTTTGGATAAGAGGAAGAGAAATAAAGATTAACAGATGAAGACTAAAAAAAAGGAAGAAAACAGCACCCAAGAAGAAGTTGTGGAAGAAAAAAATAGGGAGTTTGTGAGGAAGGGAATTTTTCTCCGCCTTTTTCTTCCTCAAGTCTTTCGGAGTCAGTCGGCATACGAGCGTTAGAAATGGAACTCGAAAAACGAGTCAATTCTTGGAGGGCGCGCGAAGTTTGGCGGCGTAGTTTTGTCCCCCTTAAAACTTCTTTCGGGGTGTTCAATTTATCTCCCCCCTGATCCTCAACCCGATATTCATTTGTCAGCAAACTGGCGGAGACGCACCAAAGTTCGCGCCATTTATTACCATCATGACCCCTCGGCTGTTGGGCTCATTTCCACAACTATGCCTCGCACTCTCTGGACACCCCCTTCCCCCTCCCCCTCCCCTCCCCCCTCTCTGTCTCTCCTCAGCCCCCTTTCCTTCTTCCTTCTCCGTCCTCATCCATCCTTCAGATGCTCTCACTTCCCCTTACCTATCCAGCTTCTGGAGTTTCGTTTATTTTATCGGTACTTTTTTCTTTTCTGCCAACGGAGAAAAGTGTGAAGTTGCGATACACAATAAAATACATAAAATCTTTTCCAATATCGACATCCTCATCAAATGAACGGAGAGAGAGAGAGAGAGAGAGAGAGAGAGAGAGAGAGAGAGAGAGAGAGAGAGAGAGAAATGGTGACCTGAACTTGGGCTAACAATGCCAGACCAAACCCGGAAGCGTTGGTCACCTCACCTCGGTCGTCCTTGAACCATTTCCCAGTCCTTCCTGGTAATCATCGCCGTTCCAGACACTCGCAGAACAGGTATGTTTGTATACATTAAAGCTACATGCTGGAAAGGTTAACCAGTATCTGTTGGTGTGAATTATGTTGGAATACTGTCCCGGTACGATTTCCAATTCTCGGTCTTTTGAAAGACACTCATTTTAAGTGTTTTTATTTGACCTTTGTTCGCGCTATGGACCTCGAACGTCTTATTATTTTAGACTTGATAAGGTCGAAGTATGTTTTGTGCTTAAATTCTTTTAAATTATTCAAAACGTGCATGTTTCCTGTAATTGGAATTTTAGATTTTATAGTACGCTTACACATCTATTTGCAGAGTCGTATACAAAGTCGTTTTCAAAGTCTACCACATTTCCACTAGTCGCACTCCACCTGATATTCGTAGAAAGACCGTCAAAACGCATTGTGCTCCGTCGACGGAAAGTCTGGCTTTGCATGAATTTCAAGTCTGCGAAACGGAAATCCTTTCTTGACTTCACAAATGAGGCGAGTCTTTGTTGTTTCCTTCTGCTGGTGCCTCTTGGATACTAGATAAGAGCCATCGAATTACTACAGCGCGCTTCCATTGTACGAGATCCCCTCTTAAGATACAAAGAATGCGAGGTTGAAATCGGGGAGTACCTGGGATTCTCCTCCGTGTTAAGATGCAAATATGTACGTATTTTAGCTACTCCGCGCAAAGACTGACCCGCGTTCTTATCTCAGCTGATAAGAAATAAACAAATACACAGGTTTCAGGTATCTCGTATTCGCTCTAGAATTCGCTGAACACTTTATGTTTTTTGTTGGAGACGACACGGCTGTGCAAATGTTGTTGTTTTATCATATTCTGATATATTGTTGTTTATGTTAGCAGCGCTGATTTCATGCGTCAAGTTACTCTATATGTTAACTCTGTATAGTGTATGTAGCCTGTTTACGTAATGATATTTTGAACACTTTCACTGGCGTGACTGTTATCAAAGTTCATCGAATTTATGTATTGTAAGCTAAATGATGAAAGCAAGAAAGAAAGAAGCAACTGTTGCAGTCAGACGTAAACACTGGCTTTCGTAATGGTGGTATCGACGACAAGACGATGCCTGAGGGATGAAACCGCCGTCACCTGTGACATGTCCCCATATCTCTGAGCGTTATGGTTGGTTGAATCGAGCCACGACTCTGGCCAATCAAAAGTCTCCTCCTCCTCCTCCTCCTCCTCCTCCTCCTCCTCCTCCTCCTCCTCCTCCTCCCTTCTTCTTCTTCTTCTTCTTCTTCTTCTTTCTTTCGGCCAGGTTTTTTTCCCTTCCTTCTTCATCAGACTCCTCCGCCTTCCCTGGTTCTCCTCTTCATTCTCCTCCAAAGGCAACCAGGGCCCCTGAAGTCTTCCAAAGGGAAATATTGATGGAGCTGGTCAGGAAGTTGTGGATGGAATCTTGAAGCACCTCTGATTGGTTTCGGAATTTTATATTAGGACCTCCGAAATTTTTTGTTGATGGTGTAGAGGATTACGCCTTTGTGGCGGAGGCAGAAGGCGGTAACAGATTGGTTGTGGGTTATTATTAATTCTATTCATCACACACTCTGCATGTGATTTGCGCTGGGGTTATGCCCGGTCTTGGGGTGGATTCGTCAACTGACGCCCGAAATTCGACAATCGTGCTCGGAATTTCTCTTTTCGCCACCCTTGTTACCCAGCTAATTCTTTTATTTCTTCGAGTAATTCCACCAAAAGTTCCAATTGTTGATGTGCCAATTACAGTTCCTCTCTCTCTCTCTCTCTCTCTCTCTCTCTCTCTCTCTCTCTCTCTCTCTCTCTCTCTCTCTCCTTCCTTATTATCACTCAACTCCAAAGAATCGGTGAAATTGTTAATCATGTTTTTCGTCGTCTAGTTTGTAGAGACACATTTCAAGAATTTCGTACTTTCTGTCATACCCGCTGGATCCTGTTGCGTAAGACGGATTTCGTCTAGTAAGTTCTCCAAATAAAAGTATGTTTAGTCAATTCTTTTTTGGCGCTTCCGTTGGGATGCCACCTTATTCATGTTTTTGATGCATTTATTGCACTTGTCCGTTGCCCTTAAGACTGTAGCATAGCTGCGAGCATAAACTGACACACACACATACCATATATATATATATATATATATATATATATATATATATATATATATATATATATATATATATATATATATATATATATATATATATATATATATATATATATATATATATATATATATAGAGAGAGAGAGAGAGAGAGAGAGAGAGAGAGAGAGAGAGAGAGAGAGAGAGAGAGTATACGCAAGTTGTTGAATGCAGTATTTAATGTAGAAGTTTGTGTTTCATGTATTGTATATTACTAGTCAGTGAATATTAATACTTTTATGTATTGGATACGACGTAACATTCTCCCAAACAAAGGACCGTGTGAATATTTAATGCATGACTCATTCACCCAAATCTTGCACTTTCCAGAATGATTTCCGTCAAACATATGAATGTTTTAGCATATCGGAAATTACTGTTGTATTATATTCATTCACTTGCTTGGGTGCTTTTCATGTTAGATTCAATAAAATCGTGAGAAAGGTCAGTGGTGTAGGCAGTAGTATTTTTTTATGAATTTTCTTAAGTACGCGGAGAGAGAAAGAGAGAGAGAGAGATGATGATGATGGTGATGATGATGATGATGGTGGTATCATTGCTGATAGACCATCAGGCGCCTTACTAAGAGCATCTTGAAAAGTATATCCTTTTCTGGATATTATCAGTGTTAT
>NC_089750.1:21137552-21265052 GCF_040412425.1 Macrobrachium rosenbergii
AGAATCAACCTGAGGTACGCTTTCTACTGGGACCCCGAAACCAATGTATTTTTCCATGTGCCTTGCTGTTCACTGGAATTGATTCTGCGTTCTAATCGATCAGCCTCTCGTAAATTCGTAACATGGAACGTTTAGCGCTTGAGTTTACTTTTAGATTTTACATTTGGTTTGTCCAGAAGCATAGCGGTAATGAATTATGGGAGTTATTCAGCGAAAAGTGATTATAGCGATATTCTGTTTCTGTTGCTGAGACGACTAACGTTAATGTTCAAGATACCAAGAAGACGCAATTTATTCCAAAACGTTATATATATATATATATATATATATATATATATATATATATATATATATATATATATATATATATGTGTGTATATGTGTGTGTGTGTGTGTGTGTGTGTGTGTGTGTGTGTGTGTGTGTGTGTGTGTTGTTTGTTTGTATATGTATTTATCTCCGATTTCCTGTGAAATGGATCTGGATGATTTTCTTATTCCCTTTTTTCTTTTTGAGTGTCCGTTTTTAACACGTGCAGTTTTTATATCCTTGTCAACTCACCTGCTGCAGAGTAAATGTAAAGTATAATTAAATTGTTTGTTTCGTTGACGTAATTTCCTTTTCTTTTGCTTCGCGTAATATTGTGGTGAAAGAGGGAGAGAAAGAGGGAAGGAGGCAAAGGGAAACATGATTAAAGGATAGGAAAGAAAACTGGGAGAGAACCCATCATGGAGGAAATTAAAAGGAAGCAAAGGCAAGGGAATGACGCGATAGAATCGTGAACAGAAATGATTTTCTAAAGGAACAACTTTTAATGAAGCGACGTTTTCATTTTTTTTTTTTTTTTTTTTTTTTTGTCTTACGAAGTTGACAGATTTTGTCGCCTGGATTATTTTTGTTTTGAAATTTTTCACTGATTTATTTGTTTGTCATAATATTTTGTGAGAGACGCATACATGCCCTTTATAATTCTCCAGAAGGTTTATTTTTTCGGTATATATTTGCATCTCAGAAACACCATGCACACATTTGGGCATATTTATACACATATGTATGTGTATGTGTATAATTTCCATCAGATATTATGATATACATTCAATATTTGACGTTTGTTTTGCGTCACTTACTAATAATTTCCTTATTCCACTCAGTCCATTTGGTAGTTCAGTCGTTATCAAGAGTTCCCACCTATGAGCTGGAAGCGTGCCATTTTCATTTTGCATTTTTAATAGGAGCGTCCTGTTTCGAAGCCTTTCGCCGGTAATTTGTTCCGTATTGGGCTCGAATAACGTCATCTGTTTTCGGATTTTTTTTGTTCTAATAATCAGTTCCCATACACAAGATAAGTTTTGTAATGAAGTTTTTTTTTTTCATCTTTTTTACAGTCTAGTTACATAAAGATAGAAGACTTTTTCCTTTTTACAGTCTAGTTACATAAAGATTTGTGTAAGTGATGCTTCTGCTCTTGGTATATAGAAGTCTTAGCTTTCATCTCTGTAGAAAATTGCTCTGAGAGAGAGAGAGAGAGAGAGAGAGAGAGAGAGAGAGAGAGACGTTTTCTTGGTGACAGTAAGACAACTGGTGTCATATGGAGGCATGAAGCAATTATTATTAAAGTCGTCAGTGCATTCCCCTTTAATATCTGTCAAGTGGGCTCTCTCTCTCTCTCTCTCTCTCTCTCTCTCTCTCTCTCTCTGTGTGTCGAGTGATACCGAGGACTGCTGTCGCAGCTTATGAAGAGGCGAACGCATCGTTATTCTAGAGGCTGGGAGGAATCGTGTTGGATTGGGAGCGGCGCTTCATATCCCCGTAAACCCAATCTTTGTGCAGTAATTAATTGCTTGACGTAATGATCAAGGCCAATGCAGTCCCTTTTGATTTGAATAGTGTTTGTGTTTGTTTGTCTGTCTGTGTCGGGAGTCGCTGTAACATCGAACGCTTAATGCGCTTGATATCCGAGTTTGTTATTTTGATTAGAGAAGTGTGCAAGGGAACTGTTGTGTGTGGGTGTTCGTACAGTTGTTATTAATGTTTGTTATTACATCTCATGTTATTGATGTTTTTTTATTACGTCCATCATATTACTGTATACTTTATGTACATTTTCGGTTGTAGATCCCATGTTATTAGATTCATGGTTTATTTATTTTTTTGTTTTTTATCCTAAGATATATTCTTTCAGGTTTTCACAATTATTAGTGAATGCATCCCGTCTTTCATTCTAATTTTGAACCTTTTTGTATGTGGCTCTCCCTTTGCTATTTATTGCATTAATTTCTGTGTGTGTGTGTCTCCCTCTGTCTCTCCTCCCTCTTCGATTCCGATTTCATTTCCTCCTGATTTCCTCTCGCTTTTGTCCGCTTTTCTCTCGGCGTTCTTCTTTGTTCTTATTGGCAGTTCTTCCTTCACCTCCGCCCTTATCAATCTCCTTGTGCGTTTCGGAACTGCATCTCCCTCCATCCCTCCCCTCCTCCTCCTCCTCCTCCTCCTCCTCCTCCTCCTCCGGTTCTCTCCCCCCCGGTTCTCTCCCCTTACCCTTTCATCTTCAACTCTTCCCGAACACTTCACCAACTTTGCTCTCTCTCTCTCTCTCTCTCTCTCTCTCTCTCTCTCTCTCTCTCTCTCTCTCTCTGACTGACGGGAAACATCTCAAGTACTTCGATAAAGGGCTCTGAGGTATCTCATTAACACGTCCACACACTCCGCCATTTCTTAATCATCGTTTAAAAAGTTTTCGACCATTCGCCCCTTTTTTATTTCACAAAATGCGACGGCTGGGACGTCAGTTCTCTTTGATTATGAAATGAGATCTCTGTTAGGGAATTCAGTTGCCTTTATGTCGCCCGATTTTTCAAGTGTTCATTTTCATGTGGTTGTTGCTACCGTTTGCATAAGGACTATAAGGCATCCTTGTCTGTTGTTCCATTAGAACAGTAGCATCATCTGCACAATATTAGTATCTCTCTAAACTTCGGGAAATGTTAGTCGCATTCGTATATTCTTGTGCATCATTTTGTGCCAAGGTTTTCGTTGCTGTCATGGGAGAAATTTGGAATTGGTGAGTTTGAGTTTAATTCACAGTGAGAGTTTTCAGTCCTTTATCTTGGACTTTGTCGATGCAATTCGAAAAACAGTTTTCTCTTTATGAAGTATACTTTTATTTTTAAAGGCTGAAAATTGACTGTTAGTTTAATTTTAAGTGGTCTTTGAATGCCAAATTTTTTTTCTAACATTAGTAACAAAGCGTTTTATCGAGGTAGAAATGTTACTATAAAACCGTTTCTCAATATTACAAAACATGCATTTTTACCGAACGACGAAAATTTGCATTATAGTCCGACATGCATAAATATAGATATTTATGCATGTCGATCTTTAAATATCCCACTGCATCGAAGTCAATGAGGCATCTCTTTGTTTACTTCCCTAACCATGCAGGTTTCTAATACAGCACAGAATACATTTTGTAATGTCATGTAACTTAAATTGCCAATTTTCGTCGGTTTGAATATTTCACTCGACATGGCGAGCTACGAGTTGCCAACGCGGGAGTTTCTCCTTGGTCTCATCAAAATGTCATCCAGCTTGTCCACTTTTAATGGAAGCATCGCAGGCGGGCGCCTTCCTTCACCAGGGACCGGACGATAGATTTTTTTTATCCCCCCCCCCTCTTCCTCATCCTCCTCTTCCTCCCTCACTCTTTCTCTCCCATCTCCATCACATCTTTCTACCCCTTCCCCATTCCCCCTTTTTCATTTCGTGGAAGGTAGATTTTTTCTCCCTTATTCTCATCTGGATTTTTCCAAAGTCTGTCAGACGTTAAAAATGATTTGGTTGAGATTTGCCGTTTACATTCGTCTTTTAATAAGTTCTTCGTCCTGTTCCGTCTTTGATACATTTTGGTAAAACTGCATTTGTTAACCTTATCAAACATGCTCTAGGATCTAAGTCATTCAGTTGCTATGCCGAGTTTATTTTGTTTTGTTTCTCGCTATGTTTTCTGTTAGTGATGATGAAACTAAATGACAAAATACACGTTTTTGAAAGATGCTTGTAGAAATGTTCCGTGTGTAACGTGAAAATTATTTTTAGTTCAAAAACTGAGAAGAGAAACAAAGGAACGTATTGAATTTCTAGCCATGGCAAATCGAGTTGCAATAGATTTAAATGAACTTTTTTATGTTATCGATATGTTTGTGAGTTTGGGGGTAAATGAATTGTGATATTTTGGATGGTAGTTTTTTTTCATCTGTGCTGCAAAGCGTCTGACCGTCGATCTTTCGATGTCTTCAGTTCGGTGTATATGTTATTGCCCTAACTGCAGCATTTAAGAAGGTTCTTAAGAAAGGAATCTGCAGCATTTTCAGTATTTTTTTTGAAGAAATGGAATTTTCAGTGAAATGAAGAGGAGGTTATGCATCATGCACGGCCTATTCGCAATTGCTCTCTCTCTCTCTCTCTCTCTCTCTCTCTCTCTCTCTCTCTCTCTCTCTCTCTCTCTCTCAGGAGAGACAGTTGAAGGCAAGTGTGCTTCTCGAAACCCGTTGAACCTCGCATCTGTGGATCTACAAAGTCAAAGATAAATGAAGATGTATGATTATACAGGAAAGAATGTCTTCTAACGGTATCGTTGGTGATGACTTTAGGGAACAGGTGTTATCTGCACGACGCCAACGCCGGTGTTGAATTGTCTCTGCGGCTGTACCATCAGGTTCACCATAAATACCGTTGAGATGTCTTATTGTTCAAATTCATCCGGATTTTTTATGTATTCTAAAATAGCGCTGAAATAAGAATGTAACTATGAATTACCTCTGTATATACAACTTTTCAACTCTGAGAATTGGGTTTGGTGGACTACAAATAATATATATATATATATATATATATATATATATATATATATATATATATATATATATGTGTGTGTGTGTGTGTGTGTGTGTGTGTATGTGTGTGTGTGTGTAGTTTCAATATTTTTCTTTTACCTACGATACTGAAAGTATATTTCAATAAAGCAGAGCATTCCTGACGTCACTTAAAATCAACGTGTATGTATATGTATATATATATATATATATATATATATATATATATATATATATATATATATATATATATATATATATATATATATATATATATATATATATACATATATATATATACATACATATATATATACATACATATGTATATATGTATATATATACATATATAATATATATACATTATGTGTGTGATAATGATTTTAAGTAACGCCAGGAATGCTGTGTTGTTTCTGAAATAAATATTCTCCAGTATTGTAGCTAAATAAAAAATTGAAATTTCTCATCATTCCTCATTTACTAAACGTATTCTTAGCGCCTCAAGATAGGTTTGAAGGCGTGTTAGGAAAATTCCTTCCCAAGAGTTACTCTGTTGTAGTCAAGATATGTTCGCTGTAAATTTAAATCGCTTATCATTGATCTCTTTTGCAAACATTCTTTACATCAGAAGACATCTTGAAGTGCGATTTATAAATAGAACCGATATTGTGTGTCAGATAGCTTTGTGCGAGTCATCTACCCTCTCTTCTTAAGTAAACGCTCTGATGTTTGTCTTAAATGAGTTTCTTTCTCTTGCTATTTAAGTTAATGTTTGTCTTCTGATGTCTTTTAACATGTAAGTGACTGTTTGCCTTTGGAGAATTTAATATCTGCTGTTTGACTTTCTTTTAACGTAATATCTTTTGATAAGTCGTTCGTGAGCATTTGGGCAGACCTTGCTTTGAAGGTAATTGAAGCTGTTGTATATTATTATACAAGTCGTTTCATATATTACGGGTCATTTGTAGATTGACAATTTTCACATTTTTAAAAATACGATTATATTGTTTTCCCAGTATTACCCTTTTCTAGTAGATGTGCAGGAAAGTTCTCTGGTCGTGCCTGGCAGTCGCGTCGTACCTTCAACGACCTGTGAATTATGATGGTCTAGGTTCTCCCTCTGGGATTCTGTCATTCCGCTTCGCGTGTTTTACCGTAGATTATTTTCTTGATTGAGGTCAGGACGTTTTAGTAGCTCGTTTACATGTGAAAGAACTGTGTATTTGGTCATTGGCGTCGGAGCCTTTTCATTATCGGCCGTATTCTTTGTATTTTGCTTTTAGACCGTGATCCAAACAGCCAGTCGTAAATAAGCAGTCTCTATCAGCAATCGAAAATTTGAGCGTGGCGTAAAGAAGTATATTGACCATTCGTGCATGTCATATGTATTAGTGTTTCTTGTAAAAATAGTCAGAGACGTGAAAGCTTTTTCTCCTGTAATTCTAAATTCTGAAAATATTTACGTAATTTGTTTCATAATCATTGCACCGGCATAGATATTGAACCATGTCATAGGAATTACCTAATCTAAAAATACTTATTTATTTGCGTTTGGTTTCATAGTTATTACAGTACCATAGATATTGTACCATGTCATGGTAATCAGTTAATTTACATGAAGTGTTTATTACCTTTCTTATTTGCCTTGAGACCTTTTCATTGAAAGTTTGTTGGTTTGGTATTAAATGCTGAACTCTGAAGCTTACTGTGAGAAAGTTGTTAGTGTACTTTCTGCTCATGATGTTGTGGCATTATAATACTATTACGTAAGTCATTGTACTACTGCAGCCGTTTATTCCGTTGTACTGCATCGTCGGTGTAGAAGTAGAAGAAAACTGTCAATCCGTGAGGTGAAAGTAAAGTAAATCAAACGACCACTAAGATCGTATAATGCCACGTCATTTGAGGGTAGTATTGTTCACAGTGGATGTTCGGGAAAATGGTTTACGTTTTGGTATGATGATATATACAACACACACACACACACACACACACACACACACACACACACACACATATATATATATATATATATATATATATATATATATATATATATATATATATATATATATATATATATATATATATATATATATATATATATATATAATATCAAGGTTTTGAAAATGGCGTTAACTCATGAAACACCAAAGAAGCTGTGAGGCCAGCTTGTCCATCTTGTTGTATACGTTGTTCCCTGACACGGTAAGTCTAACGAAGTTGCACCTAGTCCTTGATACGCGTTAATCGCCATCGTGTTGAGATCAACGAGGCCTCCAGGCACTACTTCACCCCGACCGTTTTGAAATGACTGAAGTCGTCGGTTCCCCGTACGTTTATCGCCCGTGTTTTGGGACGAACGAGGTCCTCGAGCCCTTTGTTGTACGATAAGCCCTCCCTCCCGTGTATGATACTTGTACGCCTTTAATGGCAGCGGAAATGGGATAATATTGGTGATATACAGTGACGGCACGTGGCGTGCTTTCTCCATTTAGCCCCGGAGTGTGAACGATAGGTAATCGTTATTCACATGGCAAGTCCAAGGCGCGGGTCGGCTGGAGTGTTCAGGGTGGGCATTTTTGCCAGTCTGGGAGGTTATTATTGTTATCATTCTATCTTTAAGATCGAAGGCCATGGATTTGCATAGCATGGCTCCACAGAATGTAATGCTTATGATAAAAGAAAAATAAAATACAGAATATATATAAGAAAAATAAAGTACAGAATATATATATATATGTAATATATATATATATATGTGTGTGTGTGAGAGAGAGTGTGTGTATAATGCCTGCGGGTGTGAGAGGCTCGCACTAAGAAGGTTTAGGTAATCAGATATTGGAAAATACTATAAAAGTTGTTGTGCTTTCGAATGAAGGAGGAAATCGCTCTTGAATATTATTTCCCATCACCAGACGACCTCGTGTATTCTGTCCTAAGTGTCTGCTGGTTGTCACAGCGAGCATAATACTGTAAAATGGGGGCCAGTCATGACCGAAGGTACGGCGAGGGATGTTATTGAACTTCAGGGGCAAGATTGTGACTGCAGTCACTTATTGATTGTGTTTGCCACAAGCACCGGCAGCGGTGTTGTGTTCTAGCGTGTTAGCTGGCATGACGTTGCATAAACCTGTGTACTTTGTATGTGTGTGTGTGTGTGTGTGTGCGGGGGTGTATTTTGCTTGTGTTACTATAATGGCATACATGTGTATTTGTCTTTTATGTTTATGCATGTGCTTCGTGCGTTGTGTGTATGTGTGGTGTGTGTGTGTGTGAGAGAGAGAGAGAGAGAGAGAGAGAGAGAACAGGGAAGACGGTATTGTTTCCATAGTAAACGCATTTAGGGTGACGGAGAAGTTCTGGAAACATCGTTTACCCGGTGAAGTGATAAGAACATGGTCTTATTGCACCCAACCTCAAATTTTTTTCTCTCTCTCTCTCTCTCTCTCTCTCTCTCTCTCTTTAGTTTTTAATGAAAAATATTGTTTATTAGAAGGTAATCTATTTCTCAGTGATGCACAGAAAGGAGTTTTCATATTGGACATTTCGATGACGGTTGGAAAACTTTGTATCGCAAAGTTTAAATGTGTGTATGTGTGTCTGTATGCTCTTAGTTCGATTTTTATAATATTTATGATTTAAAATATCATGATATTTAAAATTTAAAACAATCTCCGACTTGTTCCTGGGAAATGCTTCGAGTCATGTGTGAATGTTACTGCAATCGACTTAAAACTTCTTATTTTATCTGGTGCAGGTTTCTCTATACGCAGCGTACCTTTAAACAATGGAAAGGTCTCTTGCTTGGCTTGGATGCTCTCTCTCTCTCTCTCTCTCTCTCTCTCTCTCTCTCTCTCTCTCTCTCTCTCTCTCTCTCTCTCTCTCTCTCTCTCTCTGAAAACAGCTGAGGAATTTTTACTCATTGGACTTGACATAAAGTAAACCTCTGGTCCGTGTCATTGGGTAGTTTGTGACCTGGAACCCATTTCTCGGTAGTTATGAGTTTTCCTGTACCCTTGGTACTGCTCAACCCACTTAGTGAAATACGCTGGATTAGTTGGTCCTTTTTTATTACTTTTCACATGATTTGATATAGACAATCAATATTAAAGAAATATTAACCATGGTCCAGTCGGTTTCAGCCACAGAGAAGCATTTATAATGGCATTAAGGGGTTTATCCTGGTGAAATTCATCAGGTAAGCACATGCTTATAACAAAAACAAGAAAAAGAAAAAGAGCAATAGCAATATTGCTATGAAATTCACTGTCGTGAAAAACTGTTTTATAATAAAAATCCAGTTATAATAAGCTACTTTATAAATAATGCATCTTATTCATCTAATTGTAGATTTTTATTATGCTATAGCACTAGTCTTATTCAGTTTAGGGGCATACTTCCTTACTATTAGGTTATTATACACTTGGTGAAGGAATGTTTATTCAGTTTTTGAGGGTTTGGTGTTTACCTCTTTGAATTAGATAGCACTTAAAGGAGCTTGGGATCCTGTTATCCACGAGCAATCGGCTCGTGTGTGTTGTATCAAAGAATTTCAAGTTGTTTTATATTTCCACCAAGATATGAAATGTGAAAGTTCCTCCCTATTGCATCAGAAAGAGAAGAAAGTCATCCTGTGGGCTGAGAGTGTTTTTAAATGTTATTTCTCTTTGTTATTGTTTTTCTAGAAGCTCTCATGATGAAAGTCACACTGAACCCTGCGTTTGGCAATTCAGTTTTTAACACAGTACCTGTCAGATTTGGGACTTTCTTGTTTCGTGAGAGTTAAATTAATAAATTAGGGTAAACGATTACTCTCATGTTATTTTGATATTATTATTATTGTTGTTAGTTGCGAAATATTCAACATGAAAAAATAAAGTTTTTATATAAAATATTGAATCGATGAGCAAAAATACAGAAAAAAGTTCTTTGAAAATAATCACGTTGCAGTATTTTGAATATAATACTAGAGTTCTGTTAATGTCTCCTTAGTTTTTATTGCCGGTTTTGATAGGTTTATCATCTTTGTCTTAATCGAGGCCAGATACAGTGTGCTGTTTCTCCATTGACATCCATAATATCTGCTTGAAATTCACCATGGTGGATGCCTCTCTCTCTCTCTCTCTCTCTCTCTCTCTCTCTCTCTCTCTCTCTCTCTCTCTCTCTCTCTCTAACGGATGATTCTTATAATTGGTTTTGTCCATGTTATCCCATGTAATAATTTTGTAAGGACGGAGCATTTTGCATGAATTTCCTTTACCTCTAATCATTTAGTTAGCCACTTATTTGTTGTTATGGTTATTGTCGACGTCGTCCTCCTGAAATATGATTAAAACATTGAGAAAGCGAACCCGACTGGGACGATATTTCGATACAAGTTCTGCTGTTATATACAGGTATTCTTGTATTGATTTTGCGCCCTCACCTTGTTTTACGTTAGGTAAAAGCAAGATTCGCAGGGAGAGAAACTAAAAGTGAATCTTGAATCTATTTTTATGCGGCTGCATGGTGGATGGGGCTTCTTTGTCCAAGCGCCCTCTTACCTCATTGGTCCTGCAGTTGATTGGCAGCGCGAGCGACCGGAGTCCAGGTGTTCTTCCAAGTATGTGATGTAGTATAACAGTAGTCGACGGAAGGTCTGGTCACGTCGGCGCCTCTGTTATTGACCAAAGGGGGGGAGGGGAGGTTAGCAACGCTTGCGATGTGCACCTTTTGCACGCACACACGCACACGCTGCGGCACGTGCATCCGCACTCCCTCCCCTCCTTTTCCTTCAGACCCCACAGCCATCCTCCTTAATGCAACTTATGCATCCACGCACGCATCATAAGCATCCTTACGTCATCGCCTCTTCCCCCCCACCCCAGCATTCTCTCTCTCTCTCTCTCTCTCCCCGTGTCATTCCATTGTTCCTTGGATTTTTAAATCGAATAGATCGCCGTGACATTTTATTAGCCCGCTCATACTTTCACCAATCTATATATCCCCTTTTCGCTGCATAAAGTACATATCCACAACAATCATTCTCGTAACAGTAGCCATCCCTAAAAAAGAAATTAATGCTCCTCACACACACAAATAAATCTTTGTTACATATTCCCTAGCTCTGCCCCCCTCCCCCCCACACAAGTAGTCGTGTATCCATTCACCTCCACTTACAAACTATTACCCCTTCGTCCCCCTCTTCCCCTTCTCTAATACCCACTCACCCACCCACACACACACACATTGCATCTTTGCATTTGAGGTATGGCGGAAATGGAAAGACCCATCTTGATTCATTCTTGCCCTTTTAAGTATGAATTTCCCCAGACAAATCTCGAAAGGAATGACCTTTTTTGGTACTTCAGTATCCTGCTTCGTATTTAGTTAACAAGCAAAGTCAATTTGTTTTTCCGCTATATAAGAGGAAAATGCATACCATTCTCTCTCTCTCTCTCTCTCTCTCTCTCTCTCTCTCTCTCTCTCTCTCTCTCTCTCTCTCTCTCTCGTTACTGTTAGTAAGCTATGGATTCCTTGAACGATTTTTGCTGATTCCTTATGTCTCTCTTCATTTATCCCATCATCAGTAATTCTGAAGGGCTGAATAATGTCACTCCTTTTGATGTACTGTATTTGCTGAAAAACTAAAGCTTAATTTAAAGCACGATTTAATCTCAACAATCGAAAATGATGCCTGTTCTCTGATGCATGTAATCTTTCACTTCTCTTATTTATTTTTTTTTTGTTCTAAGTAATATCCGGACTTAGCTAGGTAGGCAGCTGCTGCAGGTTTATTCTATATCAAGTATTGTGAAGTAAGATGTATTTCATTTCGTATCGCACAAGCAAGTAATAGTGTGTTCATGTATGTATTTCACGACGACGCTAGTTTCAAGTTTAAAATCAAATCATTCAGTATTTAATTCATTCTAGATTTCATCTTTACGGTCGGGTTTGTAATATCCATTAAATAATCTGTTTATGCATCTTTCATTCTATTTTAACAATATTTGAAGTCATCGTGACGCCATGGTGTACTTTACAGCAGATAAGCTTCATGTAAATATTTCAGTTAATGGAGTGTGTTATGTAGTTCCAGCTCAGGATTTAATCAGTTTTTTTTCAGTTTCATGCACTGGACTTCCCAGTAGAGCACATATACTTCTGGACATTTTATAAGTTTAAGAAGTTTAAGTATGTTTTGTATGCATCGTTTGGCCTCAAAATACATTCAGAAATATTTTCCTGTCAGTATCTGTGACTTCCTAAGTACTTTTCTCTCCGCCTCTCCACTTTACGCGTACTCTCCTCCTCCTCCTCCTCCTCCTCCTCCTCCTCCTCCTCCTCCTCCTCCCCCCCTCTTGGGCACATCCTCTTCAGTAGGAGTATCATCAGAATCGTGCGACAATTCGTATGACAGACAGGCGTCCGGTCAGCCGACGTCGCCCCTCACATGAGATTGATTCGGGAAATGGGGGGAGGGGGTTCCGGACTGGGGATTTGGGGAGAGCACGGGGGTGATGGGTCAGGGGTATGTGGGGAATGGGGAGTTGCATCATAAAGGTGGCACTGGGATGAGGAAGCCGGTGGGAGGAGTTGGATGGGGGCGGAGGGATGGGTTGAGGGAAGACGAAGTAGGCAACATGGTCTAGGTCTGATTTGATGGTTTGGTCGCCAGGGAGACAGCGAAAAGGGCACACGACGGATGGAGAGAGAGAGAGAGAGAGAGAGAGAGAGAGAGAGAGAGAGAGAATTTCAAGGAAGAAGTAAGAGGAAGCGAAGCAATGACGGGGGCGGAAATAGCGGTGAGAAAGAACATGGGGAAAGGGGACGTCATATACAGGCTGGAGATGGAAAGAGATGGCAAAGAATGAACAGACCAATTTCAGAAACAGGCCTCTACGAGAGAGAGAGAGTGAGTGGTGGAGGGGAGTAAACAAAAAAAAAAAATACGCTACATAAAGGATGTCATTTTAATATTCAAATTTAAAGAAGCATTCTAACTAGTGGAAATAACCAGAGAGAGAGAGAGAGAGCGGCGACGATGAAAGCAATCGAAATAAGTCTTCCTCGAGCGATAATGAAATAGCGTCTGCGATTCCGGGGTCCGTCATCCCGTAAATTGACATGCAAATATACCTGGCCATAAAATGGTTTAACAAAACACAAATATTTTTGTTTTGACCGCCTCCTTCCGAGTAACGACTGCGAGTTCCCTTTAATGGTGGTGCTGCCCCTCAACCTCCCCCCCCTGGGGCCGATGCTTTTGCTGTCTTTAATCATAGAGGAAGTCTGCTTTGCTTAGCGTGTGCGTGCGAGGAATTTGACTTATTCTGGATTTCGTTGCTTAGTGGTGTTGTTGGTCTTTCCATTCTCCCCATCGTTGCTTTCGTCATTATTGGTATTATGGTTGTTGTTGCTGATGTTGAGATCAATCTGCTGATTACTAAGTATCGACATTTTTTCACTGACGTCCATGCCATTATTATTATTATTATTATTATTATTATTATTATTATTATTATTATTATTATTATTATTATTATTATTATTAAATGTTTATGCTGTTACTTTTATTGCTAATGGTCATTTTTTTCCAAGATTAGAATCTCAAGCAACTACAGAGTGACCATTTTTAAAAGGTTTGCCTCTAAAGGCCCCTCCCACCCAAAAATATATACAGAAGTTTTGGTTTTCCATAATTTTTATTTTCGTGTAGGGGAACATAAATAAAAGTCGACTGAACTCGTTGTTGCGACAATAAATAATGATTTAACGGCCATCAGTGGGTGGTGATCGGAAATTTCTTTCATTTAATTACTTAAAATTTGCAGTAAGATGTTAGAATTACATTAGATCATCATGATGGTGATAATTATATGGGCATTAGCAACAACAGAATCAATAGTAATCAAGGATAAAGTTGTCTTTGTAATCATGGTAATGATAATAATAGCAATTATAAATAATGGTCTACAGCAATCGTTACTAATAACGAGAATTTATCATAAAACGAAATCGGCGGGCGAATTCTTGTGGGGGGGATGGGCGGGGGGCTCTGTCCCGTCCCGCAGGCATTCATTGGCGAGTACGCGCAGACACAGCATTGCTGCAGTCCCCAATTAAAATGCCCCGAGCCCCCGACATCTCGTGGGGGCAAGGACGCTGGAACAAGGGGAATGCTTTTGTGCCGTGTACTTCAAATGGTTCTTTTGGCAACGATAGCTTTCATTTGATTCTGTTCATTTCTGATTCGTTTCTTCTTTTTAGTTTTTGCTCGTTTTTTTCGCTCTGATTAGTTGGTCGGATTTCTCATTTCATTCTGCTTATAGGTTTCTAGTTTAGGTGTGTTTTCATGCGGTTCCACTCTTTTATATGGTTGTGTTTTTCATCTGATTTTGCCTGTATTTTTTTTTTTTTTTTAGTAGGGTTTGTTTGTCTTTAATTGAATCTGTTTGGTTTGGTCTGTGATTTTCATTGACCTCTTTTATTTGTACGCGTTTGCATGTGGTGGTTTTAATTGTTTGTGTATTTCAGTTTATTCTTTGTATTTTCTGATTTGTTTTTGTTTTTCAGTTTATATTTTTATTTCTAATTTGTATTTTACATTTTAATTTTTAGAGGTTTGCTTTTTACTTTGATTGTTTTATTTTTATGGCTTCTTTTCTTTGTCATGTTTATTTTAATATTGTTTCCGGTATATTGGTAGTATTTTTTTTATTCTGCTTCCCTGATTTGCTTTTTTTTGTATGATTTGTATGTTTATACTTTTTGTATTTTATGTTATTTTCTTCCTTTTTTATTTATTGAGTTTATGTATCTGATTCTATGGAATTTTTTGTGAGGTGTTAATTTGATACGTTCTTTTTTCCAATTTTTCCTGAATTAATCTGAGCATTCCTCAAAATTATTTCTATTTCCGTTTATAGCGCAATTTTTTCTCTGTGTATTATTTCTTGTCACTGATATTTTTGCATTTTGGGCTTAAAATAAATAATTAACTTAATTCCTGTATTTTTTATTTGTTCATATTGTTCGTCAGTTGATGACGGGTAAAATATTTTCCAGAAAGACAGTAATTATGTGAATGTGTACACGTGCATATATGTGTGTGTAGTTTTTTCATATAAAAACATTTATTACATATTGTTAGGTTAATATTACCGTTTACGAGCCATTTGAGATACTCCTTTTCCTTTTAGAGGTGAAAATTAATTTTAGCTTTCAGGAGTCAGTGTTAGGAGACCTCGCTATTTTATTTGTTTACATAGCCAGGAAAAGGCCTAATGACGTCAGGAGGACGTATATACAGACCTATCACATCGTTTACACAAGAACTAAAAGAGTATTGATTGATGGTCGGGTATCGTTTAAAATGTTTATCTTCTGACTTGAGTTATATTTTCGTAAGCCGGAGCAATGTCTTTGGTGTTTATGCTCGTGTACGTTACTTATGCTTTGCTTTCAGTCATAAATATAATATTGCGTGAAGCCTGTTGATGTATGTTCTTACACGAGTATATTTCAATATTGAAGTCTCACTGAACTGTCTTTTAATTATTCTGGTTCGCTAAATCACAGTCATTGCTTTTTACTTATACTTTTTAGATGCTTGACGTTTTTACCGTTGGGTAATATTGTGCTCTTATACTCAAGTACTATAAAGGGGGATAAGAGACATCACAGTTGCTATTATTTTCACGTGGCGCTGTAGGGAATTTTGTGAGGTCTTGATTCATATGGTAGTTTCACCTTATGCTGAATTTTATGATTGAATTCTACAGTACATTAATTGATAGAGGATGCTGTACACATGGGATTGATCACCGTAAGAAACTTGAATTATATAGATTTTTGTATCCCATCACTTTTAGCAATAGTAGCCCCAGTAACCTCTTCAACAATTTCCTTCCAAATTGACTTAGCTCATCAGTATTGAGATGTGTAGATGATCTTGACCAGAACCAGAATTTCCCCTTCTTTGTTCAAGTACTAAGCATCTATAGCTCTCACCCTTGTGCTTCATCAGTAGAAGTAAAGGGCTATATTGAGGACCTTTGTTTTAATCGTATGATGATTGTAAGCGCATCTCAACGTTGTTGGGGTAGGCTAGAGTCAATAGATCCGATTGCGTTAGAGGGAGGTATTGGGTAAGGTGTAAATGAAGAATATTGAGAAAATAAAATAGGAAATATGAAGTGGGACCTACTCATTTTTCTAATTTCTTATTTAGTTTCATAATTACATACATATTGCAGGAAACCGCCTTCTTTATAGCGGATGGTTTCTTAGATTAGACTGTTGCCTAGAAATTGTTTACATCTCTCTCTCTCTCTCTCTCTCTCTCTCTCTCTCTCTCTCTCTCTCTCTCTCTCTCTCTCTCTCTCTCTCTCTCCGTCCTCTGTTGGGTTGTCGTATAAATTATTTCTTTCTTGCAAAAATAGGTTTTTGACAGTTCTTTGAAACCTTATTTCTTAGGAAAAACCAAAGAATCTGATATCTTTAGTACCATTTTTAGTTCTTTTACTATTCAGAACCTTTCTTTTTACCGTAATCATCCCTAACCTACTGTATATTTAACCCAGTATTTCATATAAGAAGACGAGGAAAAGATAAAATCGAAAAGTTGTGTCATACGAAATGGGGAATTTCCCCTTGATAACTTCGTTAGCTGAGAGCTCCTGGGGAATCAGAAGGTTAATGGTTGCTTCCCCAGCCAGAGAGACCGGACTTACACGACGGCTTCAAGGGTTTGTACTCGATGTTAATAGGTTTGAATTTCACCCTTATTGACATCGGAGGCATTGCCCGGTCTTGGTGTCGTGCGAGGGACTTCGAGACCTTCAGTTTGTTGATTCCTTCTGGAACCGACAATGGCAAGAGAAGCTGCAAGGCTCATGAAGTCAAAACCATCTTCCTTTCCATTTACGCTTTCCTCCTCCTTTTGTTTAAACTCGTACAAATGCTGATACACATGATCCCCTCTACCCCTCCCCTCTTGACTTTCACTTACTCTAGCTTTCTCTTGATTTCCTCTACCCCTCTTGGTTGTCCTAGTTCCCTTTTTTCCTTTTTCTTCCTCGAGATCCTTCCGCCAGGAGGCTTGCCCGAAGGTCTCCTGGCTTTGGGATCTTTCGTCGCAGATCAAAAGGTTTTTCAGTCATTGGGTTTTTAATCTTCACTTCCGATGATTCTTGTTCTCCTCATAATAGAGTTCGGCCACTTAATTAAGTTTTCAATGAAGCGTCATTCTTTCCAGTTGAGACAGAAGGAGACAAAAATGCGCCAGGAGAAGAAGCGGAAGAAGAAGATGGAGAAGAGGAAGAAAGAGGCACTGAAAATAAAATTAAAAGTTCAGGACATGCTCATGGCTCTCGGGTAAAACTGGCTTTGGATCCGAGGGGAAAACTCACTCGTGCCGGCATTTCGCTTTTCAGAACTTCCATTTTTAAATGATCTTGTTATGGTTGTTTTTCCCCCGTCAGACTGTGGCACTGTGACTTTTAGCATTTATTGAAAACCCACCATTTGTGTTTTTGTTCTTTTTTCCAACTTATCTGCTCTGCGGAGGAAATTTTTGGTTGTAAATGGTCCAGGGTTTCTGTCTTCCCTTGGTTCCTTTTTCCTGAACGGCGGAAATAATGTGATTTCAGTGTTGTGCTGTTTGAATTTATAGCTTTTATTGTAGTTATAACAATGATGGCTAACGTTTATTGTTTTATTTATTATGAATTCTAGCACCAATATCTTTCATCCGCCTGCTAGAGTCTTACGTATGGCTTGGTTTATTATTAGTGTTCTGTATTCCTAGCGCAACTTGGTCTCACTCTCTCCTTCTGTACGTATTTATGTATGTATGCCAGATTCCACAATTTTTTTGCTCATTTCAGCAAATAAAACTACCATAGCATAATTAATATATCAATATATTAAATTATCACCTAGTAATCTTCATTTTCATCAAACAAATGGGTTAGGCCGCCTAACAAGAGATTCATCCATGTCCGTATCTATGCTTATTATTCTGTTGCCGTCTACCTGTTTGCAAAATATCTCAAGAGTATTTACGGAATTTCAGTGAAATTTTGTGGAGCAAGGTTTTGTGTGTGTGCGTGTGTGTGATATGGTGGAGGTAAGCGCTCTCCGAGTGGTTCCAGATATGACAGTAAATGGTTTTAGTAAGACCTAAACACAAGTTAGCTCAAGTATTCATGTTTTAGCGTCCTTCCTTTTTTCCAGACTATCAAACCTATTTACGTCTCTACAGTAGAACTGCTGTTATCAAGACTTTTTTATTTTCAATTCTATCCGGTGACTTATGGTTTCATTGTACCCTGGCAGCTTGCTATTAAGAAATCGGATGCGCTGTTTATCCTTGTGACCAACTAGTCTAAAGGCCTCAGTTTCGTATTCTGACCCGTAGATACCCCAGCCTTACTAATTAAAACCATTCTTGTAATTATTAAACTTGTTTTCTTTATTAATTCTCTGTTCTAGAAATTACGGAACTGTTTCCGTTGCTTGAAAGTTTTCCTATGTGTTACACACACACACACACACACACACACACACACACACACACACACACACACACACATATATATATATATATATATTCATATCTTTACTTCACCTTTTGGAATGGAGCTATGTCAGACCTGTGATCATTGTCTTGCCCATAACAATAATTACAAATGGCAAAAATATCAGTAATAATGTAAGTATTTGTTTGGTTATTGCGACAAAGGTTATGACTGGAGATTTGGTTCTGCTACTTGTGCTGATGGCGCAGCCGTTGCTATCGCTCCAGATCTCTCTTTAATTGTCGTTGCAGTAATCATCCGAATGCTGTAAGGACAATTACCAGAACGCAAAGCAATATTTATCATTCGTTATTTTCGCCCGGTGCACACGTATTCCCCCCTGCCAATTAAGAGGCAAATTGGAAACTTTTTATAGTCCCCCCTTATTTTCTTACCCATTGAAGTTTTCTTTCTTTTCGTTCGCTAATCTTATATAAGATATTTGTCGTAGTTGGAGGGAGAGAGTGAGTCTCCAATTAAACTTGTTAAGGCTTTTTCTCTTTTCGCTTTTTTTCTCTTTTACGTCTCACACAAACTTGTGTTCGACAAGGAGATAAATTTAAGACGCTAGCTTGTCAGAACCACCTGTGTTGTGCGTGTCGGTGTGCGTGCGTGCGTGGAGAGAGAGAGAGAGAGAGAGAGAGAGAGAGAGAGAGAGAGAGAGAGAGAGAGCTTATGCCCGCGTCATTGTTTCACTAAGATGACAAGTCTCCAGCATCGCTGTTCTTGTGCAATTATGAAGATAGCATTATGTGACTTTTCTCCGTGATATTTTTAGTGGACTTGCAAAAGCACAAGCACAACTTTATTTTTATATGTCAGTGGAAATGTGGCTTACTCGTAATTTTTTATATTTATCAGAAATGATTTCATTTTTGGGTCAAGATGTTTTGTCCTTAGCCTTTTTGTTTTGTTTTTCAAATTATCGTCGAGGGTCTTGACACACGTACAAACTCACACAAAATTTCATTAAAATATGTTAAGGTAAAAAAAAACACTATATCCCTCTTTGGACTACGGTTCAGTTTTGTGTAAGTCATAGATACAGATATAGAATCATATTAGAGGAGGGGAGTATTTTTTCCACTGTAATATTTTAAAGTTGTTTGTTAGCTGGAGTAATTGGAAGTTATGTCTACACTGGAATACTCTAAACGTACTTCTATATTAGTGTTTGAAGAATATTTGAATATTCAAAAGTGACTGGATTATTCAAACAAATCTGTAAACTGGAATGATCAGCATGTTCCGATATTTGACCGTGAAAGAGGTGGTAATAAATAAATGAAAAAATAACTGCTAAGTTTGTAAGAACTATCCAGAAGGTTGTGTTATTGATATACTGTCCTTAGGGCAAATGACTTTTATTGATAAACTTAAAGTTTTGTGCAGATTATTCCTTTTTTGTCTAGAATTGACTAGAGAATGGAGTAATCCCCCATCTCTCTCTCTCTCTCTCTCTCTCTCTCTCTCTCTCTCTCTCTCTCTCTCTCTCTCTCTCTCTCTCTCGTGTTTAATCCTTCTCGTAGAAATAATATCCCCTAATCTGATTAACCTCCGTGTGGTCAACGATAACCCTCACGCAGGCATTCTAAGGTGACGAGCTATCACTGACGTCATCTTTCTTCTTCATTGCAGATGGACAGACCCAAGAGTCTAAGTCGACTCAGTCATTTTTTATGGTTTCCTTTTTCTCCAGATCTTAATCTTTTCCTACGGGTGAAACAAACCCGTTTTTTATCAGTTAAGGCGACTTGAATGCTTTCTATACTCTTTTCTCCGGATTTTTTTCTGTCATTTTTATAGATTGTTTTCTAAAGTGGAAGAGGCACAGTTTTTTTGTAGCATCTTCTCTCTCTCTCTCTCTCTCTCTCTCTCTCTCTCTCTCTCTCTCTCTCTCTCTCTCTCTCACACACACACATTTGCATGATATTTCTCATCGCGTTAGACTGAAAGCGGTTAAGCCGTGGAGTATCCAGCTTAGGCACAAACGCTCTAGAACAGGGGTTCTTAACCGGGGGTATGGGAACCAAATGCTGGGGGTATGGGACTCGATCTCTGGGTACTGGTGTTTATTTTATTTAATGTATTAATTTATACTTGGGTAGAATGTTGAATTAGGTGTTTTCTGTATGACACCGTTAGCCCTGACAATCTTAAACACGGTTAGCTATTTAGCTCCTCCCTGCCAGTGCGAACATTTATGTTCTCTTCCTTCTGTTGTGTAATAAAAATGGACTGTAACTTTATTTTGCTTTCACTAAAAAATATAATAAAGTTATCAATGCTTATGTTCTATTCCTGGCAATCCATATCTTAAGTACAGGAAATTCAAGCTATTGACATATTTGGAAGACATACTGGCAAATAATAGGATTGGTGATAATTATTTCGACAGTCAAGTGAAGGGGGTATGGGGCCATATTGGACAATCCATTGGGGGTCTGGAATCATCGAAAGGTTAAGAACCCCTGCTGTAGAAGATTGAGTATCTGAAATATCAAGGAAGGCTTGTTAACAAATTTGCTGGCACATTCATTAAAGCCCGAAGTTTTTGCTCTTCAATTTCATTATAAATCTAGACCCGGTATCTGATGCTTTCTACCTCAGCCTGCACTATACCATAATTCATACGTGGTTGTTCGTACTTCGTCATTCGTACCCATGGCTTGCGAATCAGTAATCAGTTACATCATATAATTAAAAAAAAACATATGGTTGATATGTTCCAGAATATCTTATATTAGCTAAGATGCTAAACCAGCGGTCATTTCAGCAGCCACAAATAGGGAGCGATGCTGACTCGATCTAGCACCTGATATCTAATTTCAGGATTTGACATCATTGCTTTCAATAATTATTAATACAAATAATGTCCAAATCTACATATGAGAGGGTATCAGCGAGTTCATATCCAGCCCTTCATACAGGTAATGCTCTCTCTCTCTCTCTCTCTCTCTCTCTCTCTCTCTCTCTCTCTCTCTCTCTCTCTCTCTCTCTCTCTCACCTTGCTGTTTTGTTTACTTCAGCTTTTTTGGCCCAAAATTTAGTAATGGCATTAAAAGAGTGATATTATTAATGTTGATATGTACATGGGTGGGTATCTTATTAGAGATATACGTAAGTATCATAGTAATTGGCCGCATTACACATTATTTTATCATTTAGTTGTGAAAATGTAGATTATTGAAATTGTATAGTGCCTTCATTAATTATATATATATATATATATATATATATATATATATATATATATATATATATATATATATATATATGGAAACAGACTGGTACATAAAAACATCTTTATTTTTGCCGACGTTTCAAGACAACAAGTCTCATTTTCAATGCAATAAAAGAATAAATATATATATAAAATATACAAAAATCTCTTTATACATTTGAACACATATAGTTCAGATAGATAGATAGAGATAGATATCAACAATGGTATAGATTAGATAGATATACTGTACATATTGATATTCAAACACACACACATTCAGGATTATATAGCTATATATATATATATATATATATATAAGCGGTCTTTATACTGAATATATGCCTAGAAATATATATTTATAATTTTAGTTTGGGAACAGTTGGAATCTTGTACTTTGGATCTAACATATTGAAAGAATATTGGGGATCGTGAAAAAACAATGTAAAATTGTATTTCCTTATTTCACGAGGATAAATGGGGCTCATCAGCAGTTTAAAATTAGCTACTATAGTTGGATTCACCCACCCTTGATAACTAAAGTTTTCTACTCTTTTAATCAGGAGCCTTTTTGGTAACAGTTTTCAACACGATCAAATAAAATTTTTCAAGGGCCTGTTTTTATTTTTCCATGGTTCGCGCCTCCCCCTTGATAATTAGGGTACAACAAAGAATCTTTGAAGGTGGTTCTTCGAACCTCCTCTTTGCCTAACTCCGGTCGGGGTAGGAATGGGGTTGACTCGATGGGTACACAGGAAAGGGAGACGAGAGAAAATAAGAGGCTTGGGTGTGTTTTTCCAGACGTCGCGTTATAATTGGTTGTAGTCAAATATGAAATTGGTTGACGGGAGTACGTTTGCTAGAAAGTTTTCGCAATTACTGTCATATAGAAAAGAGGAGAAGTTTGTTATTCTTTTGGCAGAGAGAGAGAGAGAGAGAGAGAGAGAGAGAGAGAGAGACTGGTTTCACCCCAATGCAGTGGAGAGAAAAATTACCCCATCAAGGTCCTCCTGTTTTATTTTTGTAAGAATACGATGACATGCATTTTTGACGGAATACTGATCTCATGTCTGTTATCCTAATGCAGTGGAGAGAAAAATTACCCCATCCCCTGTCGATGACATGCATTTTTGACGTCTCTGATCTCATGTCTGTCTATCCTCCCCTCTCTCTCTCTCTCTCTCTCTCTCTCTCTCTCTCTCTCTCTCTCTCTTGCAGCTGCAACACACTGCAGTTGACAAACAAACCATGGTAGCTAATTCATTGTTTACGTAGAGAGAGAGAGAGAGAGAGAGAGAGAGAGAGAGAGAGAGAGAGAGAGAGAGAGAGAGAGAGAGAGAGATCTAGGTGAAGGAAGTTGGAGAGTGGGAAAGAACACATGGTTACTTGGATAGCTGGAGGAAGTTGAGAGCATGCAAAGTGGGTTACGAAATCATTGCCAGTTCTCCCTTAATGCAATGGTGTAGTGAGTCCTTTGGGCTCTATATGTCCCGTTCTTTATTAGGTACGTAAAGTTAGTTACTGAGTAGGAAACGAAAATATTTTGATAATTACCGGTACCAAAACCTCGTCCTGAGGTACAAAAGCATAATTTATTTTAGGTAATTATAGGTGGCCATTGTATAGTAAAAGTATAAAGTGTATTAAAAGATAAAAATTTAGCCATTTCGTAAAGCTGGTTATTTTGTAGTCAAAGAAGAAAATGATCATAAAAGTTAACCACGCATATTTGTGAAGCCACGTAGACGTGAACATCATTGGTACACCTACTGTATTAAAAGATTATTTCCATCTTCTGTCGACGATTTTGTGTTTTATTGAACATCGAAAACCACAGACCGTGTGTTTGTGTGTAGACAGATTATAAACAGTTGAAATTTAAATAGTGTTTTTAACTAATACCATATGAAAGTAATATACTTTGGTCTTAGGACTGGGATTGGAATTTCAATAAATTCCACGATTCAGCCTTTTAGTCACATCTTAAGAAATTGAAAGGTGATAGAAGATAATGGTGAGGAAATTATGGACAATTCCTTCTGAAAATTTGGTTGCACAGATTAATTCGAGAATAATATTGCATTAAGAAATCCAGAACACCTTAACAACATCAGAAATTGTATACCTCACACACACTGTGATACAGATAAATAGATAGATAGATAGATATAGATATTTTTATTGATATAGATAGATGTAAATGGAGAGAGAGAGAGAGAGAGAGAGAGAGAGAGAGAGAGAGAGAGAGAGAGAAGGTTAGGTTAAATTGGGGAAATCAGATCGTATTATAGAAGCATGTGAATTTACTATTTTTTCATGTATTGTATACTCATTGCATTTGAATGAAATAGTTTACGAAATAATACAAGTTTGCCTGCATCGGCGCTGCTTTTATTAGAAAAATCTATAACATCGTATCTTAACAAAACTCGAGTGTTACCATGTTATTGGGGCTGCAGTTTATTTTCGATGTGCACTTAACGTTCCAGCCTTGATTAGCCATTATTGAAGAATGAAATATTTTTGTTCTGCCGTATTCAGTGAGCTGACTCACAGTATTAACCCTTGTCTTTGAGAATTAATGCCACCCTTAATACACGCTTATTATTATTATTATTATTATTATTATTATTATTATTATTATTATTATTATTATTATTATTATTATTTATTGTTGTTGTTGTTTTCTTGATTAATTCTAGAAGAGGTTGCAGCGAACAGTCACGAAAGAAAATCACTTTAAAGCATACAGATATGTCCGTCATTTAAAAATCGGATTTGTTTCTCGTCATAAGAAACGACCGTTGAAACCCGAGTTTAATGAGATCAAGAATGTGCTTTCGAACATTATAAAGCAGTACAATACCATTCATTACACATCGGCAGTGAAAGTAAACAAACGATACATAATTTCTCTCTCTTCTCTCTCTCTCTCTCTCTCTCTCTCTCTCTCTCTCTCTCTCTCTCTCTCTCTCTCTCTCATCTTTAAGCATATTAAGTTGGACAATGCTGGACACCCACAATACTCCTACATTCACCCACTTCTCAACACCCACATATTGTTGAGCAACAATATCTTGCACCACCTGTCCGTTTCTCTCTCTCTCTCTCTCTCTCTCTCTCTCTCTCTCTCTCTCTCTCTCTCTCTCTCTCTCTCTCTCCTTCCTGAGGGCATGTAACTTCATGCATAAATGTAATGAGATACTAAACGAATACACAGCACACAAGATAATGTAATTCTGTAGGAAGGCGCCTAACTACAACAAATTTCATGTGAATGTCTTACTCAAATATCGATTACATTGTAGCGCAACTGATGAATGAGGCATAAGCCACGTTGTGAAAGTGATTTGTATAATGAAATTCTATTGCGAACCGAAACAGGTAGAAATGGAATTCAATCTTCCACAAACTTTTCTGCAACGCAACTGGTCGATTTCGTCCTGTGCTGTATTTACGGACAACATTCTTTACTGAAATCAAATAAAGGCCAAATAGAAACCATTTACGGACAAATGTCGGGAATGAAATAAAATGAAAGTTGATGTAATTAGTTGTACGGATAAAATTGCGGACTGAAACCAAACGAAGGCTGAACAGTTTTGCTTCAAAATCAAAATCCCTTACCGGAATCAAATAAAGGCTAAAATAACCTTGTTTACGGACAAATCCAGGATAGAAACCAAGTAGCGTGTTTCGCTGTCAAATCCTTGTCTGACAGTACATAACGGCCGAAATAACTTGATTTATAGGTAAAATTCGGGAACGCATATGTCAGTTTCATTAAATTCCCTCTCACTCAGCACTGTGAGTGAATTCCTAATCTGCCTGATTGGTCACGTGATTTATCCACCCAGGAGTGCCCCTCTTTGGTAACTTTAGTAAGCGCTTAATGCTCGTAAGGGTATTTATTTTTTTCTAATTCCTAGTTTTTTTTTTTCAAGGAAGTTGGAAAGTGTTTTATGCATTTCTTAGTATTAAATTAACTTTTTCTCGTGGTCATTATATTCTCTTAGGTTTGTAACTTCTTTTATGCTTAATTCCCAATAAATTTATTTCATTCACATTTATTTATTCTGTATGCCCCTTAATATTCTACAGGTGAATTATTTTTCTATTCTTTTAATGTTGGTTCTTCCGTTAACTCTGGATTCGTTTCCAGTAGTTGCATCGGCATCTTTTATCTCATGTTTTTTTCTTTCTTTTCATTTATGCCAAGTGTGTTTTTTGTTTTCATTTTATTGCATACATTCTGTTTTCGTAATAAATACGTGTTTTTTCTCCGTTATCATCAGCCAACCATCGTCTCTCTCTCTCTCTCTCTCTCTCTCTCTCTCTCTCTCTCTCTCTCTATGTTATCACCATCTCTCTCTCTCTCTCTCTCTCTCTCTCTCTCTCTCTCTCTCTCTCTCTCTCTCTCTCTCTCTCTCTCTCTCCTTGCAAGTTTATCCCAGACGAGAGAGACTTTCCACATTAAGTCAGCGTAGATAAGACGACCAAAACAGCGCATTCTAAACCGACATAAATTCCGCCTCAGCCCAGGGGCGCCCTAGCAGCTCAGATAAATTTTCTTAACAGGCAGTGTTGCTATGGCCTGGGTGTTTTCGGAAGGGCCGTCACCTCCTCTCTCTCTCTCTCTCTCTCTCTCTTCTCTCTCTCTCTCTCTCTCTCTCTCTCTCTCTCTCCTTTTGCACCTTTTTGGGACCTGATGTGATTGTGTATAGGCCGTACCCGACTGCTTAGTACTCCCCTTGGTGCGGAATTTTCTGCGTGTAATGTTTCCATGGAAGTGTGAATATTTTTTTGCGTAGGGCTGCCTTGGAAAGTTTGCTGTTATTTTTGTTTTCCCTCCGTGCACGGAGCCTCTTTCTATGGGCTCCTGTAGGCTGTAAGGTTTATTGTATCTTTCCTCGCCGCCGCCGCCGCCCTGCCCTTTAAGCAAATATTTATATGCTGATGACCACGCTGGCTTTGGCTTATACATGAAAGACCTTGAGCACGAAGTGTGAAAAAAGTGAGTTGCCGGCGGGTTTGTGACCCCGGGTTTACGAAATTTTAAAAATTTAGGAAATTCAAGGGGAGTGTATTTTTCCTACGTTTGGTTGCTTGGTGTGTTGAGGATATGCATGCTTGCTTTTTGTCGCCAATTCAGGTGATTTTTCGAAAAGCACAAAGAATGTTTTGATATTTGGCACAAAGCAGTAACAAAATGTTTAATGACAAGGGCTCCTCTTGAAAGTAAAAGAGGAACTTTTTTTTATTAATATGTTTATTTTCTCAAAACTGTTTTGCGTGTTCTTTGAAAATCATTGCAATATAACTATAGTTTCTTAGTCCTCGAATCGATATTAAAATAACTTGATACAATTTTAATTTCATCATCTGGTTCAAGAAACCTTTACGAAAATGTAAGATATTATCGGGGAACATTCTCCCTTTAAAGCATAATGTTATGATGAAATCTCTCTCTCTCTCTCTCTCTCTCTCTCTCTCTCTCTCTCTCTCTCTCTCTCTCTCTCTCTCTCGTTACAGCCATGCAAATTGGAGTAGCTTTGTGTTATAGGTGCATCCTTTAATGAAAATAGGAATAAGTACCAAACATTTTGGACACTGCACCAGTACAGCAGGGTTTCGAACAGTCCATTTAGTTCTGAAATGATTCCATAATTGAAAACGTGGTATTCATTGGTCAGTGATGATAGGAATGAATGGTTCTCACTTGCAGATGAATGTGGGCGGTTGGAATTGGATAATTATTGTGAGTGGGTAGTTGCTAAGCAGTGCGTGGGTGGGGATGGGGGTGAGAGGTGCCCGTATTGGTCACAGTGTGTTGACCTTAACACTTTGGAGCTGTGCCAGGAATGCTTTTACTTTGTGTTCTTGAGATGCTTTAATCTCTCTCTCTCTCTCTCTCTCTCTCTCTCTCTCTCTCTCTCTCTCTCTCTCTCTCTCTCTCTCTCATTATATATATTTATACAGTATACACACACACACACACATATATATATACATATACTATATATATGTATATATATATATATATATATATATATATATATATATATATATATATATATATATATTTATATTTTTACATGTATGTATGTGTGTGTGTTCTTGAGATGCTCTAATCTCTCTCTGTCTTTCACTGTCTCACACACACATATATATATATATATATATATATATATATATATATATATATATATATATATATATATATATATATATATATATATAATATACATATATATATATATATATATATATATATATATATATATATATATATATATATATTTATAATATACATATATATATATATATATATATATGTATAAAACATATAGCTTTTTATCATGAAAGACTGTACACACAGTTCTGTAACACTTGTTGAGAACTCGATGTGCCAAAAGAATTATCATTGATCATATATTTATCTATAAATGCATGAAAATGTACAGCAGTATACTCTCGTACACTTCTAAGTAAGAGCATTTCCGTCGCCTTCTTTTCCTCCCTCTTTTTTATTTGTTTACTCAGGCGCTTGCAATGCATGACTACTGCAAGATGGTGGTAGACAATGCACCTCAACTTCCTCTCAAGGTCATCGGTCATTACCAGTGGCTTGCAAACCACCTGCCATCTGTGTGCTTGCATTTTGCTTTTGCTTGTTTCTTGTTGTGGCTTTGCTGTTGTTACTGGTTAATATCATCGATTCTGAAGCAATAGGAATAAACATTTTTTTTATCTTGGATTGAACTTGTGCTTCTTGCTTTTTTTTTAATACTCTGGGAAGATCCTACTCATAGAAGTTGAATGATGTTTAAGAGTTATTCGTCTTAAATTCTTAGTGGAGAAGGTGAAATCACTTGGAGCATATTGCAAGACAATTTTACAAACGTAAGTAGATTCTCTAAACATATGCTTAACAGCTCTGTATATCAAGGTAAAAGGGGAAAAGAATATATATATATATATATATATATATATATATATATATATATATATATATATATGTGTGTGTGTGTGTGTGTGTGTGTGTGCGTGTATGTATACATGTATATAATGTATATATTACATATATGCATACACACATATGTTATATATATGTATATATATCACTAATATGATAAAAAACACAATGTGTATCTGTACACTTTGTCCATCGATTAAGCCACAGGCCATATAAGTATATTCAGAATAAACTTCGACCATATATTACGTTTATGGGGTCGGGACTTGCTATCTCGACCTTTTATATTAACGTCATTTTGGACGGTACGCTAGTTTGTGCGAGAGATGTGTATATATATATATATATATATATATATATATATATATATATATATATATATATATATATATATATATATATATATGTATATAATATATATATATATATATATATATATATATATATATATATATATATATATATATATATACATTTATGTGTATATGTGTGTATATATATACACACACACACGAACACAGATATCACACAAACTCACTCCAGTATTGTTCTTTGTCTTACGCATACCCGAACAAAGAAAAAAAAATAAAGGGAAAACCTTTTTTATTAATATTTTTCCCCTAATGTTTCAAGAAAAGACATTGGCGTGTTTTGGTTGCACTCTATTTTTTATTTTTTATGTGTAACATTCATTTGTACGCGTACATACATATAGAAATGAAACGTCTTTGGTGTTTCGTTTCATTTGTAATGTTTGTCTTTGTTTTTATTTACACGATTGTACAATATATGCATATGTATGTGTTTATATATATATATATATATATATATATATATATATATATATATATATATATATATATATATATACACATACATACACACACACACATATATATATATACACTGTACACTTTTTCAAGTGTTTAGAACAGGTAGGGCCTGAATACTAGAGCTTTCCCGATTCTCTGCAAGTGCTTTGGGATGGGGTTACTAGCCTCTTGTAGTTTTGTTGACCCTTTCTGAAGCTGGTACACATTTTCATGCCGGGATGAAAACAGGGGCTTTTCGAATGCAAATTAATGATTTACTAGAGGGGGAATGGTGCGGGAGAGGCGACAATTATCCGATGATTTCTTTTCATCTCCGCTTTACATTTTTAATGCGGCATTGATATCCTGTAATCATTAGAGAGTTTCGTGTATGTATTCTCACGTGGAATCCTCTGCTCATAAGCCCATGCACCTACCCACGCAAGGAAAAGAGGAACGAGTGAGAGACAGGTACTAATCACGTACCTTTTTTCCTCTAGTATTTTTTTTTCTCTCTCTCTCTTTCTGAGACGCCATCGGTGTGCTCTGGTTGTGATATTCTGTGGCAGTCTGATTCACGGGTGGCGTGGGAAGACCGTAAATGATCGTGGTTTTGTGGTCCCCCAGGATTCCTTTTTTTATTGTTTTGTGATTGTAGGGTTGCCTCTTTTTTATGTATAGGAGTGTGGGACTGCAAAGTTTTGTATGTTTAGGCGAGGCGCTTCGTCGTGTACGACTGTGTGTTTTTGGGTTTGTGTAGATTTTTTAACGTCCTAGTCTTTTATTTGTATATTTTTTCTTATGTAATCCAATATTTTTCGTTCTCTTCGTCGTCTGTTTCTTTACAGTGAGGTTCCATTTTGAGAAATTATGTCTGGCTATTTGGTTTTTAGCCAACATAGGCTTCATATTTCTGCCTTTACTCTGTGTACGGGCTCTTCCACTTTTTCTTGCTCTTGTGTTCGATCCCGGGAGAGGACGAAGACACCTGGACCAGATTTCTTGAAATCTGTTGCATTTCAGTTGATGTTAGCTGTAAGTTTGACACCTGGTAGTTAGATGACTATAGAGGGTCGCCACAAGGGCTAAGAGAGATTTGACAGGCTTCAGATTTTCTCTTTCTCTCTCTATCTTTCAGGGTTATATTTATATCATCACTGATAAAATTAATAATAATAGTTTCAAAATTTGCTGTAACCTAAGGATGATCACATTTCCCCATTAAATTTTAATAAACAGCCATTTAAATATTTAATAAATATATATATATATTTATAAATATATATATATATATATATGTGTGTGTGTGTGTGTGTGTGTGTGTGTGTGTGTGTGTGTGTGTGTGTGTGTGTGTGTGTGTGTAACGTATTTATTCTAGCAGTACAAGACGTGCCTTTTTGACTTTCCACTCCGGGTTATAGATCGAATGCGACTTGTCATTTCGGGTCCCGTGATGTGCAGCCTTCTAAGAACTTTCCATTTCCAGGTGTCAGAAGTGTGATTGGGGGTAAGCTGTGTCGCGTCTCTCGGGTGGTGCCATTTGACCCTAAAGTTTGGAAGCAGCCGGGTTAGGAGATGGATGAGAGAGAGAGAGAGAGAGAGAGAGAGAGAGAGAGAATTGATAGGTGGATGGAGGGGCGAGAGAAGGGAAGAGAGAGGAAGCCGCCTAGTTAAGAGAGAGAGAGAGAGAGAGAGAGAGAGAGAGAGAGAGAGAGAGAGATATGCGGAGGAAGAAGAGGAAGAATTCGGGTTATGAAAGTGACAGAGAGAAAGGGGGTGGGGGTGTTGAGAGGTGAATATAGAGAGAGGGAGAAAAGAACCAACCAGGTTAGTGGGTGGATGAAAAGAAAGTAGGAGTAGGAGGATAGATACTGCTGAGAGAGGGAAAGAGATAGGAAGGAATCTTGTTAGAGAGAGAGAGAGAGAGAGAGACTGAGGCCTTGCCGCTTTGATGGTATTCATTTTGACGGAGCGGTAAACATTGACGTCTAGGTTTCGCTCCTTTTCTCACCCACCACACTAGCAGAGACCCACAACAGTCGTTTAACAATTAGGTACCTAATTCACTCCTTATTTCAACAGAGGCACACTGGAATTTTTAGAGAACGCACCCATCTGTTCCGCCCCGTCCGGTTAGAGATTCGAACACTCCAAGAGAGAGAGAGAGAGAGAGAGAGAGAGAGAGAGAGAGAGAGAGAGAGAGAGAGCGTGTGTGTCCTGAAAATAACAGGAAATGTCTTCAAGGAAATGAGAAACATTGCATTATGTAAAAATATCAAAGTGAAATACTTAGCTATCCATTGTTATTCAACTTCACAGAGGATTTTTTCCTTTTTGCTTTTTTTCCTGCTCCTGTGTTCTTTGTGCTGGAAGAAAGACTTCATCTCTCTCTCTCTCTCTCTCTCTCTCTCTCTCTCTCTCTCTCTCTGCTACTATTGAATTTCAGTGTTGTTTTTATTGTTTTGGTGTTTCTTGCTTGGAAACTGAGTACACTTTTGAAGGTTTCCTTCCATGTACACATCGTAATAATTCCTTTTACCTAAAACATTTTCCACAGATAGCTTTCGTTTTTATATTAATAAAGTCGTTAGTTTTGAATAGTTGTATGGTGTATTGTACTTATTTCCTTTTCCCGAAATTTCATTTTGTAGTTTTACCAGTCGTCTTGAAATGTTACTCACTCTCTGTTGACTACTCAGGTCTCCTTGTAACCCATTCATCAACGTTGTACTTCGTCTTATTTACAAATATTGCCCAATGAGAGCTTCTTCGTGTATCAACTGTATTGAACACATTATCATGTGTGCTTTTGTTTGTACGTCTACATTTGTTGAAATAACCCTCTTAATAATTGTCTCATAAGTGTAGATGGATTTACACTCTCTCTCTCTCTCTCTCTCTCTCTCTCTCTCTCTCTCTCTCTCTCTCTCTCTCTCTCTCTCTCTCCATTACTGGTATTCACCGGATAATATGAACCGGCTGAATCTGTTTCAGGTTCTTAGGAAATTCCCATAATATTTGTAAGTGCGCAGATTCACTCTAGTTTATTTGCTTTATTCTCTTACTAAAATCACTGTAGTTTATTTGTTTTATTCTCTGAATAAAACAAAAAAAGAAATGACTTTGATACGAAGTTATTTGCCTTGTGCGGTTGCACTGACATTCCACAGGAATTTTGCGATTATCTTTTTTTTATCGTTAATATAGAATCATGTTACGCAAGGTTTTCGTCATTTTACACCCTCTTTCAGTGCAGTTTGATAAAGTTAAAACATGCACGTCAGGCGTTCATTCAGAAAAACGATCTCGATTGTAACAGCTGTCTCGTTTAATTTGCCTCGTTTTCACGTGCCCTCCTCCACTCCTTGCTTCTCGTATCCCGTCCGTGGACAGTGGAACGAACAGGTGTGGTGTTTTATTACTTCATTGGTGACTCTGATTTCCTTCTTATTTTCTTCATTGGTTTTCTTATCCTTTTGACAGCTGTTGCTATCGAGTGGTCAAAAATAATTTTCGATACATATAAGTCAAATTTGCTCCCGGCACAAAATGCTCGAAGCAACTTGAACATTTTGGAAAGCGAACGAAAATATTTGGCTTGTGAGGTATTAATAGTTTGGGCTGACCTTCACCTACACACAACTGTCTTCATCTTCCCCCCTCCTCTTCCTCCTCCCTTTACACCACCACCACCCCTGTGCTCACCGGACATTCTTTAATAGTGAGCTGGGCTGATGTCATCCCCTTGTCCTGCACCACCTCCTCCTATCCTGGAGTGTCCTGCGTTGCATAGTCTTGTACCCAACCCATTGTTTTGCACTTCCTCTTGCTTTGCATTACACACACACACACACACACACACACACATATATATATATATATATATATATATATATATATATATATATATATTATATCTATCTATATAAAATATATATATATATAATATATATATATATATATATATATATATATATATATATATATATATATATATATATATATATATATACTGTATATATTATATCTATCTATATAAAATATATATATATATATATATATATATATATATATATATATATATATATATATATATATATATTATAATATGGTAGCGCATTGGGATCGCATTTGGAGGGTCTGTTTTTTCGATCTTGGCCAGCCACCAAGTTGTTGACCCAGCTTGGGTTAAAAGGACTTGTGGCTAGCAACCTCACCTATAAAGGCTTGCAGAAGATCGAAAGTGTCTCTCTCTATCTGTCCTTCTTGTTCTCATCGCTACTGATTTTTGGCTGAAGTTTCTAACCCAAAATTCTTCTCCCGAAACTACGGCCCATTACAGTCGAATAACGTTGTGTATATATATATATATATATATATATATATATATATATATATATATATATATATATATATATATATATATATATATATATATATATATTATATCTTAGAAAGGCCCTTAACAGAAACAAACAAATTAGTAATCCACCATGTTTCGGCCAGTGCAAACCGGCCTTCGTCTCGGTAAAAAATAAGGTATTAAAGAATCAATATGTACTGTATATGGGATCAAATAGTGTTTGGATCGAACCGGTTTAAGGCGTTCCAAAGGGCTCGTGTTCTTCCAGAAGGTTCCATGTGTTCTATTCGAGATAGGAGATGGATTTTTGTTATAATCTCTGGACCTTTGATTACAGGCTTGACCTGGGAATTCATTTAGCGGTGGCTGTCTGGTGGTTGCTCTGATGGATTACCTTTCTATTTAAACCCACACAAATATTGCCCCTTAAGCACCTTCTCTCGTCTTCCACCGAGACGAGGGCCAGTGTGTATAGCCCGAAGTATGGTGGGCTATTAAAATTCCTTTGTTTCTTTTATGGTTTAGTTTTTAAGAAAGATATGAAACTATCAAAACAGAGAATGCAAATAAATACACACACACACACATATATATATATATACACTCGTATATATATATATATATATATATATATAGTATATATATATATATATATATATATATATATGTGTGTGTGTGTGTGTGTGTGTGTGTGTGTGTGTGTATCTATATATAAAACTCTTGTGTGTGTGTACGATCTGCACTCGCATATATGTTTGTGTAAAGAGTATGCATGCTCGTGTGTGTGTTTATTCCTGAAGGAACTCTAGTACGGCCAATATTGCCCTCTTGATTCAAAGGCGCGCTGCTCCTTCCTTGGCCGCTTTGCTTAATCAAGGCGAACCTAGTTGGTATTTATTAACGTTAATTATCCTTAGCAGTATTAAACTAATTAATTCTGAGACTTTTGTCCGAAAACTCTGGCAGGCTAAACGACCCATGATATCATCCTGAAATGTTCAAAGTTCAGCGAATTAATGAACGTGACTTCCCGGACTATCGGTTTTCCTCGAGGCGCTCAGCGTGAGAGTTTAGCTTCTGTAACCCTTTGCCGTTCTCGGAGGGCTTAGAATCAGGGTATGTATGTCGCCTGCGTGATAGGCCTAATTGCGTCACCTTTATTGACTTTGTCTTTGGATGGTTGGAGTATAATAGTTTTGTATCTTCATTTTTTGAGTATGTAGAGATTGTTTTGTATGATTCATGAATCGGTTTCATGAATGCTACATTTATCTTTTGTTCTCTTGCAGCGCACACAGCATATTACACACACACACACACACACACACACACACACATACACACATATATATATACACACATATATATATATATATATGTAAATCGGGGATCACAACATTAGTCAAAAATAGATTGTACTAGATTATTCCTTTTGTTGGTATTGTATAGGAATAAATGAATGATAGGTGTTTGCGCAAGCATATTTATGTATAAGCAACACTATTGTTGTATTGACTTTTCAGAATAAATGAATGCTCTGTTATAAGTTCCCCAATGTTGTGTTAAATATTCTACGCATAAATGAAAGTAAATGCTTTTTAATGTTGTATTATACACTGGATATTTTTCAAGTGTCCGCTTTTTCATTTTATGTTTTCCCTACATTTTTATACTCTGGTTGGCTTCGCAGAGAAGTGAATCCTACGTTACCTTGTTCAGAACGAGAACGAGTTGATTTCCTTTGGGAATTTGGCAGATTCCTCTTATGTTATACATAATTGGTTACTGATAACCTTTCGGGGTTCTTTTCACCTTAAACATGGCCAGAATTGTCTTTTTGTTTCCTTTTATTATGTACACATTGGATCTGTATCATGTCTGGTGTAGGTGTATCCGTTTATGTGTACACACATACACACACAGTTTAACTGACAAAGACAAAAATCAGTTGGTGAATATGGAAGGTGGCAAAAGGGCAAACAAACACACAGAGGCCACGATTGAATAAAGGAGGGTTACGTCATCCCAAGTTTCTGGCCATGCTCCAGCAGTGACTGCCTGCCTGCCTGCCTGTGGGATCCTGCCATGAGACTCATCGGGTTCTCGGAAATTTTCGTTCGGCGCTCCTTGACTTTTTTCTGTCTCTTCTGAATCGTGTCAGTTTTCTTGTGTATTTTAGAAAAGCGTTATTTTTGCACCTACTGAATTTTTCAGACGAGCCTCCTCAGTCTATTAGCAGTGAATGCTGGTCCAGTTTTTAATGATTCGCCTAACTTAGATTTTTCTTCACAGACGTATTGAGCATGCTTGTGTTTCTCTCACTAGAGAAACATGTTTTCCTTCACGGTTCGTTTGTTCGGGAAGTTTCTTCTTGCTTGAACTTGTTCGTCTTTACCCATACTCTCCCCCTCCCCCCGCCCCATACTATCCTTCTCCTCCCTTCTTTTTATAATGGGGATACGTCATGGACCGGTGATGAGTGGGTTGTCAAAATTTTTAGGTTGACTTAGTCTTGATTATTTTTTAGTTCTTGATTAAAAATCAGTGTGAAAAAATTTGTTACATCACTTGTAAATGATATGTGAAATTCATGGAGTGAGTTAGCATCATTCTAGTAGGTTATTTTTAACCAGGCAGTGTGTTAATGAGCTCTGAGTCTCAAAATGAATATTATGATAATTACCCTCCTACCGACAAAGTCCTGTGTTGGGGGGGGGAGTAATTTACTAAAATTTCCCCCTCCTTCTGTCCGTCTTTCTGTCAAGTGTTTCAGTCACGCTTGCATTGCCGTTGCAACTTTTACACGGTTGAAGGGATTTCAGTCAGACTTGTACAAGGGTAGACCATCATGCGTAAATGAGCATAAAGGGGATTTTTTTTTCTCTCTTTGCGTGTTTGTGTTTAGTGTGAACCAAATTAGGCCAAGGTGAAATCATGGCACGAAAGATTGCAGACGTTTTACTAAGCACACCTTGTTATTAGCAAATGATTTGAGTAATCTTTTCCTAGACACGTGCTGATGTTTTCGTCAACATTTCATATATTGGAATGTTCTGGAGGAAGTCAGTTGGGAGACGGTTAGGGGTATGTATTGCTTTAGCAGTATTCTCATGGTGATTTTTTTTCTTGTCAATACTTTATTGGCCTTAAAAAGTGGATTATCCTTCGGTCGGCCATTGTCCGCCGATTTATGCGTAGTTTTTAAAATACTATTTGGAATTGTAAATACCACGTTATTGCATCTTGAAAGTCTCTCTCTCTCTCTCTCTCTCTCTCTCTCTCTCTCTCTCTCTCTCTCTCTCTCTCTCTCATTTCAAGCACTGTTTTGTGATCGCGTAGATGTTTAAATAATGATTCACAGCTCATGAAGCTTATTTAAGATTGGTTCTTCATCGCTGATTTCGATCCAAGTATGAGTTTTGTATATTTTTGTTTATCGCTTCTTTAGATTCTCATTTGTCATGCTTTGTAAAGACAGATATATTTGAAGTTTTAAGGGCACATGATTTAAATATGCACGTGTTTGGGGGAAATATCGAATAAAATTATTTTTTAAACCAACTGAAAATATGATGATTACTAATTCATAAGTGTTTTACTGGATTTCTTTTACTTGCTCTTTTCTGAACTATTTATTTTTTATAAAAAATATTAATGGGCGATTTACATTGAATAGGGGTAACGTGTGATAGTAGTCAGTATCCCATGTTTTAATTACCTTTCTTTTTTTTCTAGTTTTAGTTTTACTCTAGTAATTTTCTTCCCATTTGATTTAATTTCCTCAGTAACATTATATTTTGACCGCATATGAACTTCGGTCGTTTATTCAGATCAGTTTTGGCTTAAAAGAAGGGGAGAGAGAGAGAGAGAGAGAGAGAGAGAGAGAGAGAGAGAGAGAGAGAGAGAGAGAGAGAGAGAGGGGGAATTTCAGTTTCTCAATATGAAGTTTGACTGCTCGAGATTGTTTGGACTCAGGCAGTTCAACTGAGTTTTATCTCTCTCTCTCTCTCTCTCTCTCTCTCTCTCTCTCTCTCTCTCTCTCTCTCTCTCTCTCTCGCTTGCTTGCTTGTGCATAAAGTTGCTTTGTTGATTCATTCTTTTCTTCTCCGTCGACCCTTGCACTTTTGAAAGCCGGAACCCCATCCGTCCCCCCCGAAGACACGAGGTGGCTATTTTGAGCGTTAATACATTGTCCAGTTACCAGTTTCCCTTCACTCTTTGTTGTTTCGTAACAGGCTCTGAAATCTTCAAATCTCTGTACGCTTTTATGAATTATGGAACCCATGGTAATGTGAAATTCCAATACTATCTTAACGAGATAAGGAACAAGACGAATAGGTGTAAATATGTTCAGATGTTACAAGAAGTTGCAGAGTCCACCAGTGATAATTTCTTGTCAATACGATCTTGAATAATATTGCTCTGAAGTTTAGGCCCATTGCCACCTGTTCTGATGGAAGAAGTTAAGGACACTATACCGTTCTTGCGTTACCTGTTTGGCCACCTGAGGTTGTGAGTGTCATATGTGCAGATACTTTGTTGCTTTACTTTGATGGTTTAGCTGGCAGTAGTGAATTCATGATAATTATCTTAATTCCTCTCGTTATCTGTGATCTGGTTATCAGCATGGTTATTAGAGCATTGATCTAATGAGAAATACAAGTGTTTGGAGCTCATTGCTATTGTATATAAGCATTTATGACTTCATATATCGATTGTTACACCATATATATATAATATATGTGTGTGTGTGTGTTGTGTATATACTCATTGTAAATAAAGTGAATTACTTAAGGCTGAAATAGAATTACAAAGACGCACACATTCAAACTCACATTCACACATACCTTGTACATGAAATTTAAAATTGGACAAAGAACGACCCCAGCAATTCTTTAAATTTGGAAAATTACTTTAAAGTGAGGACTTGAGTCTCAGGGTATAGTGATCTTTCGTAGATTTCAGGGGGATAACACTCAACTAAAATTTGTCTGAATTTTTCTCTTTTTTCTATCTGAAATATGATGAGGTTTCTCGGGTTAAGTTAGATTTTGAGACATATTTTAGGTGAAAAATAAAAAATATATTTTTCATGTATATATATGATAAAATGATCATATAAAATATATATATATATATATATATATATATATATATATATATATATTCATGCTATATATAGTAAATATATATATGATAAGAAAGTATATAAAAGGTGGTGATAAGGAAATATATGGTGAGAGAGAGAGAGAGAGAGAGAGAGAGAGAGAGAGAGAGAGAGAGAGAGAGAGAGAGAGAGAGAGAAACTGGAACAAATTTTGGCCGTATTGAATTAAAGAATGGCTTCACCGGACGTCAAGCTCTTCTCATATACAGTATCCTGTATAAACTCACTTGTTCAGTTCTTATAAATATGGTCATAAAAACATTATTTTAGTATTGTAATGCAGCTTTATGAAATTCATTAAAGCGATAACTCATCAAAATGCGTCACCAAATGAAATAAAGTATAATAACATTAGCGTTAACAAATAAAGTTTATTACCGTTAGCAAATAATTGAGAGGCATACGACCATCCGTTTTGACCGGGTTGCTGTGGATTTCGTCCGCTTTTTCGGAGTTGGGGATGCCTTTCATCTGCCCATTGCGCAATATTAGGGAGCTGTATGCACGCTGGATTTTTATCGAACGCGAAAACATTAATGAGACCCAAGCAATAATTTGGGCCGTTTTAGTTTTCTGAAAAGAAAACTATGTGCCAGCTTTGTCTGTCCGTCCGCACTTTTTTTGTCCGTCCTCTTATCTTAAAAACTACTGAGGCTAGACGGGTGCAAATTGGTATGTTGATCATCCACCCTCCAATCATCAAACATACCAAATTGCAGCTCTCTAGCGTCAGTAGTTTTTTTAAAATTTATTTAAGGTTAAAGCTAGCCATAGTCGTGCGTCTGGCAACGATATAGGCCAAGCCACCACCGGGCCATGGTTAAAGTTTTATGGGCCGCGGCTCATGTAGTATTATTCGAGACCACCGAAAGATAGATCTATTTTCGGTGGCCTGGATTATACGATGTAAAGAAAACTCGATTGCGCCGAAGAAACTTTGCGCATTTTTTACTTGTTTGTGTTTAGCACTTGCCCTCATTTTCCTGCTGTTCTTTTAATAAATTGGTTTACCCTTAATATTCCCGTAATTCCTTTTAATTGTTGAGATACCTGAGCTGAATTTCACTAACAGCGGGGTATACAGTTTCAGAAGTGTTTATATTCGGGTAATGGTGGCGTGCATGTACTTATGCAGTTTACAGTATAAATATGAATAAAAGTATAAGTCTCTCTCTCTCTCTTTGTAAAACTTTATAAAAAGAAATGGTTCCGTTGTGCTTTTCGAGAGAAATTGCAATATTTATTTGAGGGAATGATCATTAGAAAGTGAATTCGTTTTTATTCAATTTGAAGGAATGTCCAACATTTCTAGCAGTTTTCTTTCATTTAATTTGATGGAATATCCAACGTGAAAAAAGTAAAGCTACGTTTTTTTTAATATGAAGGAGTTTGCTTTTACCTAATATGAGGAAATAACCTTCCCATTAGAAAGTGAATTTGCTTTTACTTTATTAGAGGAAATAGCCATCACGTTACAAAGAAGAAAGTGAATTTGTTTTAATTTAGTTTGAGGAATGTCCATGGTATGGAAAAGTGAATTTGTTCGAAAGCATTTGGAAAGTAAATTTACCTGAGAATTGAAAACAAACTTCCCTTCAGTCGGAGAGTGAATTTGCAGTTTGGCGCTAAACGAATACAAAGCGCACCACTGGGATAATTGCTTTAGAATTTCGATAAATCTAATAAGGCTTCCTTTTGCCGGCTACGCGATAGGCATTTAAATTTTATTGCTGAATGGCTGGCGACGAAGTAATTAGTTGTCAGCGTGAACGCTAACACCTATTGGTTATTGGCCGTAATCAGTCAACGGTTGTCCTGGAAATGACTGGGCTGTGAGGCTGTTGGTTCCTGCTCAACATTGTTTTCTCTCTGTCATACGATGACAAGATTCTTTTTGTCAAACCATAACCAGAGGAATGTTATTTCCAGCACAAAAAAATGGCTGAGCAAGACGCGAAGGGTTTGTTGATGGTGATTGGCATAATGAAGGTGAGAAAAGCGAAATGACGACAGGAATAGATGGCAGTGGAAAGTTATTATTCTCTGTAAAAGATTTTTTCAGTCCTTTAGACCAGCCGTTGTTTAAATTGCAATGTGGAAATATTGTTTCCCACCCTAGCAAAATTAATCTCGTCTTTTTATCTTCGTTATTGATATGTAAATGGGTAAGTGCTTCATACTATTTTTGTTTAAATAAGACCTAACCTATATTTTTCCTTTACCCTTCCATGAAAATTTGACTAAGCCTGATGGATATTTTGAAAGAGAAAGAGAGAGGAGAGGGATTAGCGAAACTGGCCCTCTCTTCCCCTCCCCCCCCATCCGTCAGAGCAGTGGAGCGGCCGGTTGTTAGATCCAGTTTACAATGGCAAATAACGCCTCTATGCAAATGATTATGGAGTCTATGTAAATTTCCATTGGAAAACATATCACTTTAGGAGTCCTCCGATTAACTGAGTTTATATTACCATTGTTTTGTCGCGCAGAAACGTTCTGAAGGTATTACCATTTGCATAAATTTGCATGTATTATATCCATTGGCCGTAATCATTATTATTATTATTATTTTATTATATTATTATTTTAGTGCTGGGTATATTGTTTATATGATTCTTCAGCGGAAATGAATGCGATATAAACGGTTCATAAAGGTGAAATATTGTAGAGGGCGCCTGGGTCTAACTGGGAAGTGTGGTTTCATACAGTATGCCATTTTTCATTTCGTAATGGGAGTTCCCTTAATGCCCTGATTTATGTTGGGGAAAGTGTAACTCTAAATAGCAGAGTGAAAGAACGGGTTTATAAAGATTTCTAAGGCTTTAGAGAAAAATGGGGGCTTTTCTATGAAGAAAGACTGTGGAGTTGATTTGCTTTCACAGGCATTTTCAAGCTTTCCATGCTAAGAGTACCTGGCCATCTGACTCTATTGTTTAGTCACCCCTAACATGGGACTCTCTTTTCCATTTTCTATGCGGATCAACTGTCGGACGCTCCTTTTCAGTAAACATTATGCACCATGGATGCTTCGTTAGCTTCTTTTTATTTGATTTTTTCTTTGCATAGCTTTAGAACAAGTAGGAATAGTTACTTCACCATGCTTCACCAAGCAGCGAAGGAAACACTCTCTCAATGGGTATATTAGTTAAATGAAAAAACAAAACCATTTATTTCGAAGGGAATATTAGTTAAGTAAATAAAATGAGGGGGGGGGGATGGCGGCACCCAAGTTAGAATAACAGTTGGAAAACTCTGGTGCTAATTCCTCGGTAGAGGCAGCAGCTCCCGGATCAAAATGTACCCTTGTTCACATTTGCATAAAGCTAATTCAGTTACTTTCCGATGCTCATGCAAAAGAAATGAAATCTCTCTCTCTCTCTCTCTCTCTCTCTCTCTCTCTCTCTCTCTCTCTCTCTCTCTCTCTCTCTTCCCCCCCCACCCTACATTCTCCCACCCACCCCTTCTCTTTGTGCATGGAGTTGTTTTAGATCAGATGGCACACACTCGGTGTGTCGAATCTCATGCAATATTGGGATGGATGTGATGGGCGTATTGCATTTAATCGGATTTATTATGGCTGTCAATTTGATGCTGCAACGCTGGAGATAGAGAGAGAAAGAAAGAGAGAAAGAGAGAGAGAGAGAGAGAGAGGGGGAGGGAGAGAGATTCTTTTGTTTCCCGTCTCATATTACGTCGTCGTTTGTTTCCTTTACTTGTTCATCTTCTGCAATCTTTGCGTTGGGTATTTTTGACATTCCGTTAAGCTTATTGATTTGTGTTTTTTGCTTTTTTATAAATAATTTATTTTTAAGATACTAGCGTATCCTATTATTTCTCGTTGAAATGCCGTGTTCGTACCCTCGGCGTTTTGTTCCCAGTCTGCGAATATCGTCCATTGCCCGTGTCTTTATTGAAAATTATTTGTTACTTAGATTTAATTTGGTCGTTCCATGCCCTCCGGCCGGCACGGATAGAACACCACGTACCGTGGTCGTTAGTCTGGTATTAATATGTGCGCTTGTTTGTGTACAGCTTGCATATGTTGGTAGGTGGGGCAATGGAGGGCCGAAGTTGTTGTTTGCTGTTTCAGTTATTTTCTTATTATTGTCATTGTGAGTTTTTCTTTACTATTCTTCACAGGCTGGTTCTCTCTCTCTCTCTCTCTCTCTCTCTCTCTCTCTCTCTCTCTCTCTCTCTCTCTCTCTCTCTCTCTCTCATCGTCGTTGTTTGTGTGAATATTCCAGGAATCAAATGTTTTATTTATGGGTAGAAACTAATGTTAACGCATGGCACTGGAAAATAACAGACATATCACGCTCTCATGCACGGTCGCAAGAATTATAATGGAAACACAAATAGACTTACAAAGCTGACCAAATAATTATTATTCATGTATGTAATGCTTTTATCTTTTTTTTTTTTACCATGATTATATATCGACTTTTTTTTATTTCTCTTGAACTGGGGTCATAAGAATGGGAAAGATTTTTAGAAACAAAATATTAACAACTTATAATCACGATGCATAATAAAATCTTCATGCCTGAATATTGCGCTTGCTTTAGACTCCAATGCAGTACCTACGAACTCAGGAGGATACATCAGATACAATACCACCGAGTTGCAGGGCACAGCCAGGTACAGTTCCTTTGAACTGCAAGGTACATTTTATTGAGTACCGTAGACTTTGAAATCATCGGATACAGGGCCTTGAAATCGAAGGTACTTCGTCCATAGGCATCAAGAAGGACATTAAAAGACAATTCTGTGATAGATCACCGGAGAGTTTGATAGCCTATCACATTCATTATCGCTGGATGTACTTGCAAACATATTTCACCGAACACGTCGTTGTGTAGAGCTACTGATTTCTTTGTTATAAAAAAAATACAAGTAAAGGTTTATGGTTGCTATTCTGAATATTGAGTAGCTCAAGTCAATATTTCACGAAAAAACCACTGGAACTATTATTTTTTCCTGTTATATAAATCTTCGTCGGCCGAGATGGTTAAAATCAGCGTAACACATTTTTTTTCCAGCCTCTCAAAACAACACGTTTAGATCATGTTCAAGTAATGATGATAATCATCCTAATAACACGATGGTATGCTGAACTATTAGATAAAAAAAGTGGTAATTTACAACGTCGTTAGGTAATAAGCACAGTAAACCACAAACTGTGATACATAAATCACTTAGGATCATTTCTTTTTTTCAGAGCTAAGGCCAGCGGACCTGGCAGCTCAGTAACCGATAAACCTTTCTAAGTCTCCGATAAGAAGAAAAATTACGAAAATAAGAGAAAACGGAAGTAGGAAGAAAATTCCAATTCTTGGCAGTAGAGTCAAAGAAACAATTACTGAGCCATGTAATCGAGGGATTACTGATATCCACCCACTAAATGTGGGAAACAGTTTCTAGAGACAAAGAAAAAACATTTATTTGATTATTTTTATTCCTTAACTACTTGATGAATTTTCATCGGAAGGAAAATACACACCAAAGCATAATAAATATAATTGATAAACGGAATCATAGAATGCTTCCCAGGTTTATAGAAAGAAAGAACTTACAACAGTTGTATTAGAATTCGGCTATGCTGTGTTGATATATATATATATATATATATATATATATATATATATATATATATATATATATATATATATATATATATATATATATATATATATATGTGGGTCATCTTAAAGGCTACTTCCGTAAATAAAGAAAAAGTTAGGGTCACTTAAGTGTTGGAATGCAAGCTAGTGCCCAAAGACAAAAGAAATAATGAACTCCCACTGGAATGATCTTGTGATAGCGATTAAAATTCGATGAACGGATAGATGCATTTTCTCATATCAAGATCTGTGAACATCGACGTGAACAAATGTTAATATGATGATAGCATCTTGAACATGGTGTGAGAACCCGTTTGAGTTGTCGGAAAGCCAGTACATTTGATCACTTTTTCAGAGTATTTCATCTTGGCAGCGTTAGGAATTCTCAGTAACGTCAGAAACAACGAGCCACCCTTCGTTTATTTCTATAATCTTGGTAGCGATCTTGAATGCCTTCCATAAAGTGCTTTTTTGTGTTGGGGGAGGAGAGGGGTTAAGCGTTCAACGTCTTCGGGGGAACTCACTCTAATCTAGCCCTAGCTATACTTGGCAATCTCAATGATATTACTCTCAGTGTGCCCCTGGGAGACATTACCGGAATCGTGTACTTGTTCCTAGAGCTCAGAATAAGCGCCAGCTAAATTTCTCTTAGTGAGTTTTGCCTCTGATGCTAGGTCCCTCTCGGTAGGGTAGCGGGGAGGAAGGGGCCAGGGCTTCCTTTCAATGACTGCGGACTTCTGCATCTCTTACATTTCCTCTTAATACAGTTTTGGAGGGTAATCTGAAAAAAGAAGTACTCCCAGTTGAAGTTTAAATAAGCTAATTGTTAAAGTACTACGCACTTAAGATTATTGAATGTTGTAATATGAACAAAATGCGATCAGAAATATTTTCACGTATATTCATTCCTTTATCCTCTAACAAAATGATGACGGTGACGATTGTCATATGACTGTCGCTGTTACTGTTGTTGTACTTTGCTCTGTCGTGAATAAATGTCTGGCGGAAACATTTCGTTTATTTTAATTTTTAATTTTGCAGGCGAGTGCCAGTGAAAACAGTTATAACCAAAACGAATTAATGCACGGCGTGGAGGTAAACGTTGACTGACATATTGTAGGCTTGAGTCGAGGGTCACAGTGCAAATCTGGCTGGCTTGGAATGGCCGCATTCCAGGTTATATTGCTCATTACATTCCAAATTCCAGGTAGCATTGCCGGAGCTTAAGTGTCATTACCTTTGTGAGGGTAAAGAGAAACAGGCTTTTGAAAAGGCGTAAAAGCACCGGCCAAAGAATTATTTGAGAGTTAGTGTGGTTCCGAAATAGCCTGGATTTTGTAGAGTGGCCCATAAACCCTTGAGAATTCGCAAGCGCTCTTTTTTTTTTCAGGGGGAAGGTTTGGGGTTATTTATAGTGAAGGACACTTTCGTAGGTGCGATATATGCGGTTTACATTCTGTATGGGCGATTGTTATAATTTTTTGTGCGTGTGTAGCTTTTTGGGGGGCGAGGAAATTGTTGTTTGCTAGTTTTGATGTTGAAAAGCGCCGCGTAGTAGCTGTATTACTGGGCGATTTAAACCGTACAGTTATGCAGTTTTGTGAAAACTTGCATTTTGGAGGCCTCCCCCACACAGCCGCTTCTGGGTAACTTGCGTTTGATCGTTGGCTAGAATGCATCAGTGCAAATGGCGATATGCTGAAATGTCTGGCTAATGTTTAGCCGCTTCGAGCGGTTGAATGCAGATTACACAATTGTTTGTATGCTAATGACGAGAATTAACTGTTTATGCTTTAATTTTCAGCAGATAAGAGGTTTAGTTTACAGTAGGGGGTTATGCGTAATTTATTCGTATATTTGTTAGTGTATTTTTTCATTGTTGTTGTGTGTTCAGTTGATTGTTCTTAATTAAGTTCTTACTAAACGGAAAATGACACGATGGAAGTCATTAAGTTTTAGGTTCTTTGATGGAAATTGGTTAAAAGACTTTGGAAGTAATACAGATACGTAAACTAACAACTCAAACAGAAATCTCAAAAAATTTCTGGTGCAATAACACTATATCTTTTTTCTTCCCTCACAGAATTGCTACGAGATGGACCGGTACCTGAAGGATGAGCCGAGAGTGAAGGGCGGCGGCCGCAAGCTGGGTGGGTGCGAAACTGACACCCCTTGGACCGCCTACTACGAGGAGTATGCCCACGATGGCTCTTCATCACCAGTACGACTTTACACTAAACTTGGCCGACCCATTAAGGGCGCGAGAGCCTCTCGCTTCCTTGTGAAGGTCAAGGCCGAGACACTGAGCGCCGAGCTCAACATCAAGAGGGAACCCTTCGACCCCGACACCTGCTTCAAGGACGAGCCCCTAGACGATAGCATTAGCGTCAAGGAAGAGCCCCTAGAAGATCTTGACGACCCCTTGAGTCAGGACGACCTGTGTGGCTCTGAGAGATCTTTAGATTCGGTGTCTGTGTCATCCTCATCCTCCGCCTCCTCTCTGGCTTCCTTGGAAGGCGACCTCGACACCTCTGTCAGCGCGGGCGGCCAGAGCCCCACGCGCGGTCGGTCGCTCATCTCTTGGGCGTCATCTGAGGACATGGTGACAGACACCCGACTGGAGGCCGGAGGGCGTCGAGGGTCTGGTTCCCCCTTCTACGCGGCGACGAAACTGCTGACTGCTAAATCGGCGCCCAACATCGCTACCTTGACGCCGCCTTCGTCCCCCGAGACTTCCCCCGTCACCCACACACATACGCTCCTTAAAGTTCATGCCCGATCACAAGTGCCAAAGTTCATCTCTTTCGCCACCAGCTTACCCTTAAAAAGTAGCAACAATAGCAGTAGCTTGAGTATGGGCGTACGGGGGGGCATGAGTGTGGGTGTGCACCACCCACGCACGGCGGACACCTCACCAGATGCCAAGCGGCGGGTGCACAAGTGCCTCTTCCCTGGCTGCAAGAAAGTATATACAAAGTCCTCGCACCTCAAGGCACACCAACGTACACACACAGGTCAGTGCTCTCTCTCTCTCCCCCTCTCTCTCTCTCTCTCTCTCTCTCTTATTGCTAAGTGTAAATGATACTTCTTTTAGTAAGGTTCAGTTCCTGCAAGTGTTACCTGAAGAGTCAGAATCGGTTGCATTCCCTGATTTGTATCTCAGTGGGAGATACCTCTTTGCTCTTTTAGCAGATTGGAAAATATAGAAACCTTTCAAGATTTTTTTTTTTTTTCAAAGACAGGAGTTTTAACTAGATGTGACGATGTCCCTACAGTAAATACGTACACTTTGCACTTTTCAAGTTGGTCGTCGTTGCTCAGAATTGCATGTGTAATGTAATGTTGTCATCGGGGCCCAAAAAGGTTTGGTATTCCGCACCCGTCTGATAGACGGATGGTCAGCTATAACTGGATGCACAAGGATACTCCATTGTTTGCACAACTCTTCCTCCCCCCCCCCTCCTCTCCCCTCTGCTCCTGCATTACAAGTATTTTGAGTAGAAAATGTGTTAGGTGCGCAACCGTCCAGAAAACTCCTTGGTTAAATAACTTGACTGACTCTTACTTTCAGTGAAGAACAATAAGTGTTCGGATGAGGGCTTCCATTTGACTAAATGTTTGGTGCTGTCTTTGTTGAATCATTAACTGTTTCTCTTTCTTCCGTCCGCGATCAAATTAAACGTCATATTTCGGACAGACACCAATTGTGGCAACTGATTAAAAGTAATGGGGCATATTTTACATTTTGATTATTAAAAGATAGGTTTCTTAATATATAATCCTCTTTTCTTGTCATATTAGCCGCACCTCATAATTCTAAATGAAGTTTTGTATAGCATTTTTTTCACATTGAATTAGTTATCTTGGCCTCTGTTGTCACGATTACGTCTCACGTCGTAAATTAACCACTCAAACAATTGTCATTAAGTTTTAAAATTTGTCATGGCCATAAAGTGTAAAATCGCATTGAAGACTTCCTGATTAGCGAACATTGAACACAATGTAGGCCTGTAGTTTTAAAACTGTAATGTGTCATCATATGAAAGGGGTATACAGTATATATGCAGTTTCGTCAAGAATATTTAATAGTTTTAAGATACGAGGATCGGTAGCTTTATACAGGAGATATGGAAGAATAACTTGTACGTGCAACTGTTAACCAAATTTTTTTTCGAACACCATGGGTGACAAGATAGCCGCCGAAATGACGCATCTAATTAATACAATTCTAATATTACATGAAATGAAATTGATGGGTAACCATTTTTCCTATCATATTAACCCCCTTCCCCCCAACTTTTCATAGCTCCTCCAGTAACTCCCTTTTCCGAATTCATTTTTCCTCCAGACCTGCGCTTCCTTGCAAACACTCCAGCTTGCAGAAACTTCGTCTTAACTACCATTTCTCCTTCACATTTCGAAAGGCCTTTCTCTCACTCTTCCACTCCCACCCCCCAACTAGGTTTTGTGAGTCTCTCTCTCTCTCTCTCTCTCTCTCTCTCTCTCTCTCTCTCTCTCTCTCTCTCTCTCTCTTTTCCCAAGCTGGTCTGGTGATTGATTCCCACCAGCGCAGACATAATCATCTTGTTCGCCTTCGTTAATTACGAGCGCAAAGCAGCTGCCAGATGCGTTCCTCCTCGTCAGTCGCTGAAGCTTCGTGGTGGAGTGGTCGGTGCTTCTGCTGCTACCCCCTCCCCCCATACCCCTCCCCTCCCTCTCTCCTTTCCCCTCGTTCCTCCTCTGCAGGAATCTTGCTGCCATCATCACCATCGTCATTGTCGTCGTCATGGTCTTCATTATCATAATTATCCCTTCTTCACTTTCATTCTTCTTCTCCGTTCTCCATTTCATCTTGGTTTTGTATTTATTATTGGTCAGTGTTACTAGTTTGACACCGGTTGTTTAAATTACATTGTGCACAGTATTATAATACACTGTAAGACAGTTATTCATTCCTTACTAATTGTAGTGTATATCCCATTTCACATTGACGTTATAATATTAGTTTTACTTGATATTGTTTTTCCTGGGGATAGCAATGAAATCACATGGGGATAGCAATGAAATCATCCCACGATTAAGAATTGATAAAAAATACACAAATGGCCAATCCTGGGTAAACAAGAAAAACCCCAAATTGCACAAAAACAAAAATAATACCTCGCATTGTGCTTGCGTAAGGCGGAATACCGTGGCCGCCTTCACCCAAATAATTTCGTCTCATGCAAATATTTAGTAGATCCGGAAAACGGGAATGCCAGACAAACTCACATTGGACGAGTGGATATAGCAGAGAAATTCCCATTCACTTTATCGGGGACCCCGAACAAATGTTTATTCCAGCAGCGGGATCTCTTAGAAATATGGCTGTATTGGAGCCACAAGGAAATATGCAATGGTGATATTTCAGGGCAATCATATTTATGGCATTGGATACTTACGGTATTTTCGACTTTTAGAAAATTTAGGACCAAGAAGAGAGTCGCTCCGATATCATTATTTAGACACAATTGTTATCAAGGTGTCCCTTATTCTACCCTACAAGAAATTAAGGAGCAGTGACTGGAACATGGTGTCTACTTTGTCTCAAAACAGTTACATCTCATCTAAGCTAGTGGTCAAATAATTTAGTTTTTATTAGGCTTCACTTCTTAGGTCAACAGAGGCACACTGGATTTTTATGGAAAACTCTGGTCTGTCCCTCCACGTTCGGTTCTAAATTCAAAAACGGGTTGTCCAGTTGTGAGCTAGATGCGCCACCACACTCATTTAGTTCAGAGTAAGAGATTAGACTCCGCACATTTTTCAGATTGTTCCTTGGTTTGGAGTATCGTTTATTTAAGTAACAATTCTATCATTTAACTCATGCAACTTAAATATGTCATGTTATTATACTAATCTCAGTAGCAAACCATAATTAAGTGTGGAACTAAAATCGTTATCTTTATTTTATCATAATCCTTCAGCTAACCTCTCAGTTACGTGCATACTGCAGTCTTGCTTTTATTTGACGTTTCCCTATTCAGAAACTCCAATAGTTTCCCATACCAAATTCGTCTACAAGCTTTTATTAAGGGTTCCAAGTTGCAGAACTCGATTTTATGCTCCCCACTCAATTCCTGTATTTTATTTTTATCCCAGTCTTGAAGGTCACAAAGATGCAATTAGATCCTCCCTGAAGTTATACTAAAATTTCATTATGGGTTTTCAGATGGATCAAGTCCAAATAGATTCAGTCTGACATGTTTATTTATTAGAGGTCCTCCTAATTTTAAACTCGTTCAGTCTTCCCTTGAAGTCGTTGTCTTGTCTCTATTACACCACGTTCGGGAAATCTTAATTTGGTTTTCCCTTGAATTTGTTGTCTTGCTTCTATTATAGTAGTTAAGATTAGCTCTTGAAGTTGTTGTCTTGCCTCTTTCGCCCATATCCTTAGGGGAACCCTGAATGAGTTCATCCCCTGCAGGTATTTCCTTGTTTCTCTCACTAAAGAATCCTAATTGGGTTGTTCATGGAGTAGTCGTCTTACTGTTATTATAACCTCTCTTCAGGTCGTTGCCTTGCTTTTGATAGTCTTAAAGTTTATAAACTAATTAGAGTGTCGCAAACCTTCGTCTTGCTTCTGTTGCAATCCTCTCCACTGGAAAAATCTAATTAGGGCCTCCTTAGAAGTCGTAGTCGTCGTGTTTCTATTTTAGTCTCTTGCGTTGAAAAACTCTAATTAGGTCTTCCCTGGAAGCGTCATCTTGCTTAAATTATAGTCTTCCCAGTCGGAGAAGTCTAATTAGGTCTTCTGGCAGAGTCGTCGTCTTGCTTTTTAAAGTAGTGCTGGTCTCCTTCTTTCTCCAGAAGGGGTTTCCTTCTTCAGCCGAGAACGTGGAATGGAGGAAACATGAGTTGTGGCGGACGCAAAGCTAACGGCCTGGAAAATTAGTCTGCTTGTCAGGGGGTCTTGACGTTGCTTCCAATTCAGACCTTCCCCACCCCCGTCGCCGTCTGGCTTTTTTCTTCTAGTTCAATATTGCAAGTAGCTTAGAGACCTTCATTTTGTTAAAGAATTAGTTGTTTTCCTTATCCGAGTTTGATAATGCTTTGGAGAAAGAGAGGGAGCTAACCATAGTCAAAGGAATTTCTTTTAAGGGCTTATTATAAATCCAGTAGTAAACGATTCAGTAGTGGTATAATATTTATATATTTCTATGTAGATGGACAGAGTAAATGAGTTTCAAACTGATGCTCTGCAAAATAATGTTCATGGTCTTCTGGATTACCTATAAAAACGCAGAGCTAAGGAGTTTCCTTCCGGAACATCACAGAAAAAAAAATAGATTGTTTTTATTTCATTATGTAGTTGGCCAAAAACGCTTTTATTCAAGGTAGCCACTCGAAGCATGCTATCGAGGATGATACAGTTTCTACACGCTGTATCTCTGCATTAATTAAGGCACGAAGAGAGGAGTAGCTGATGTAGGGACTATTATCGCAAGAAGTGTCTTTCATGGCCATCCTCCTCCTCCCACTTGCTCCTCTCCCTCCCCTTCCTCCCCCCCTCCTCTTCCTACTCCTGTTCTTCCCTGCTCCTCCTTAAATGATTATGCCATTGCAAGGAGTTATAGACTTTGAAGACTTGCGATATTACGCTGGAGTCTTCTCTCCCAACTTGGTCCATTACGATATTTAGAGCAGTGCTATGTACTTCCCCTCCATTCTTCCTCCCCACTCCCGCCCCGCCCCACCCCCCCTACTCCTCTTCGTTCTCCAGCCTTACTTCTTCCTCCTCAGCTTTTAAACGAGAATTAATTTGTTTTTTCCTGCAGGCCCCAGATTAATATGGGACACAGTTGGCCGCTAATTAGTGTAGCCTTGTGCTTGTTTAGTTAAGCTTTGCAAATGTATTCAGATCCAGTGGTTCCTTTTATGGGGAATTTTATCCCACTCTTCGCAAAAGTAAATATTTCTGTTATATTTTATATACAGTTATCATTATTGTTAGGGGTTATGTGATCGTTTTAATAACAGTAATGTCGCAGTAACGTAATACTGTTAAGAAGAATAATGTAGTTATTTTATTAGTGTTATTTTAATCTTGGTTGTTGATATTACTGCTACTGTTGCTGTTGATATCCTGTCAGTTGCTTTCTTTTGGTTCGCCCACCTTAACGTTCTGGTAAACGCACCACGGAATTCTGCGAGCGACTGAAATATATACTTAAAATGATTAGTTTAAAATGAATAGTGACGTTTCAGTTATAAAATCTTAGCCGGATTATATTATTATGTATTTTGATTGTACACTAGGCATAAGGGCATAGTAGGATGTATTGTAAGGTGTTCCTTCTCTTTTCCTAGTACGATGAAGTGTGTTAAGCTGACTCACAACTGCTTTTCGAGAGAGGAAGACAAGTGGGTTCTCGTATTTAGTGCGGCTGATTTTTCTAAGGCTAAGTCATACTTCCACTGGAAATTTCGGATGAAAACGTACCGAAAAATAACGTGAGATTAAACATCAGATGCACCGTCAACCGTAGAGGAAAGTAGGCTTAACCTATAGAAAATAAAAAAATATATAATAAATATCGTTTTAGAAATAAAAACGATACGATATGAATTTAATGCCGGAAGAGACTGCTATAGTCTTCAATTCTCCATGCTTAAAAAAATGACTTCTTTCTGATTGTTATATAGTGTTTGCTGTCCAATGCTATAGTCTTCAATTCTTCATGCATAAAAAAAGGACTTCTTTCTGATTGTTATATACTGTTTGCTGTCCAAATGTATATAAAAACCCATGTAATCAGCAATTATTATTATTATTATTATTATTATTATTATTATTATTATTATTATTATTATTCCGAATATACATCAAACGGTATATTAGAAGACGAGGTCTCATAGCCTTACCTTCTTGATCTTGGGAGAAAGCTGAGGAGATAGGCCATCCATTACCTCAAATCCTGTCGCTGCCTCTTCCATCTAAAACCCAAACCTATTGATGATACGAAGCTCGACGTCTAAACCCTTCATCCCTTTCCCTCCCATCCATTTCTCCATCCTTTCCCCTCCTCCTCCTCCTCCCCCCTCCTTCCTTTCCTTCCTTCTGGCCCCTTCCTGTTCCACTCTTCCGTTGGTGTACGTATTAGGTTTACATAAAGATTTTCAAAGTGATTGGTTTAAAGTGATAAACAATGTTTTGGAATTTGGAATTTTATTGAGAAGGAAAAATTCATCTCATGACATTTTTATTATTGTGTCGCTGTGCATTTGCTGTTGCTATTTTATCTCATTTGTTTCAGTGATCGTTTCAATATGGTCTAATGTGCAAGCACAACGGCCAACGGCAATGAATTCTCAACTTCCCTATTCCGTAAGAAATTCTGTGTGCTGGCGTGTGTGCGTGTTTTCCGCAGAAAACCTTGAAATATGAATTTGGGAATGTTCTGTTGTACTCATCAGCATCTCCATCTCTTGATGGAGCAGACGTCTTCCAGAATAGGCGTCGAATTAATTTGGAACTTGCGGGTGTCATTAGCGCATTTCATAGGGGCTTTTATTAGGAGTTCGTACCGACGTTCCAAGCCTCTGATTTGAACAAGTCAAAGAAAAAACGATGTCCCCATAAAAATGAACAGATGTTAGGATGAGTTTGGGTATGACAGGTGAAAGGGGTCCAACCCAGCGGGCCATTCCGAATATTAATTGAAGTTGTCTAATTGTGGTTCAGTAGAACGATCGTGGCTCCGTTCGGATGTCGTGTTCTGTGCTCAACTCCGCTTGCGAAATGCCGTGTTTGCCTTCAAGAAAATTAGGTGGTTTTGTACAGGAAAAATGGAATGATGTCGAGTTTTTAATCCCAGGCTTTTGTGCCTTTTATTCCTCTTGTTATTCAGGTGTTAATTTAATAATCGTACTTTATTCATCGTTATTTATCGTGGTATCCTGAGACACGTAAGTGCAGTTTAATTGCTTTTCCTCTGATGAACCCTAAGTCCCTCCAGAAATACTAAGAATTTTTATGTCAGGGCTTATTGCTCTTTCACCTTTAGACTTCTTTTCAAGATGAACTCCCTTTAGACATCTCATCAAGATCGTTTTAACAAGAGCCCAATAAACTCCCTCCTCCCCTCACCCTCTCCCTCCCCCCTCATTTCTCATTTCACCAGCGTTAAATGTATTGTACCTCGGCATCTGTGCAAGGATATTTGCACCGCACGGATTACGCCTTAGGGACCTGCCGAAGCCTGCTGATATTATTACCCCGAGGTTTGGCATAAGACTTTCAGCAGGCATAAAAGGATTAAAAAAAAAATAAAACGAACGATATGAATACTCGTTTTATTTTTGTCGATACCGATTCGTTGAATGTTATTCGTTTGATTTATTTGCAATTATTCGAACATCCCGTTTATTATCGCATCATCACTTAGTTTCCATATCATTTCTATAAAGACTTTTTAAAAATGATTTTCGAATAGCCATTAGGTGAACCTGGAAATTCATCTTCGCTTTCTTTTTCCTTCATTTCCGTAATTCAAGAAGAAGGAAGAAGGGCTGACGTAATGAAAACCTTATGCGAGTGCGGACCGGTGAAATTACGTTTTCAAATTTTTATCATTGATCATACAATAAAAGTTCGATGTTATGACTACCTCAGGTCATGCTGTGTTAAACGAGGAATGGTTATTTTGAAAATCGAAATATCATTAAGCTTTAAATAAGTGACAGCTTTGTGTGATGTTGCTCGCTAGTGTTTTTATTAACTTTATGTTGCGAAAAACGACAGAGATAAAGTACATGCGATATATAAAATGAAAATTATGGGGTTTACATGCCCTTCCCGCTTAAGGCAAACACAGAAAAAGATATACGAAGATGATCGTATACAGCTTGCTCAAGGTAAATCTGAGCGGTGTATATATGTGTATAAGAACGTACGTATTATTTACGCAACTAATGAGAATGGTAGCGGCGCACAGGACTTAGAACCAAAGCACAACTGGGATCTGAAATCCTGACTTGAATCATCAAATGATGAGAAAGAAAGACTGGGAAGTTGAGGAAATTTTTCGCCCAAAATTACTTTCAATCTCTCTCTCTCTCTCTCTCTCTCTCTCTCTCCTCTCTCTCTCTCTCTCTCTCTCTCTCTCTCTCTCTCTCTCCACGGAACCAAAGGCAAATTAGGAGAAGGGGGAGTGGGGTGCTTTTGATGTCTGTTAATGACAAGATCCCCTTGGAAGGTAATTTCTCGTGGCGGGGCAAAGAAAATGGAGGGCATCCATTTTTGCCGACTTCATTATTATTTCCAGTGTTCCATAGAAGAGATGAAATCTGGCGATGCTTTATTGCTGGGTCTGGTCCGTAACGTATTAGGACGTCCTTCACCGCCCTTTCTTTTTCGTTGGCTTGTGTTCCTTTTTTTTTTTTTATTTCCTATTACTTTTGCCTTAAGAGTGCTGATAAAACTGTGTGAAAATTGCATTGTAGGATTAATTGGATTTCAATTCTTTTTAAACTAACTCTGAACGAAAAGAATAACATACTTGACGCTGAAAATATATAATATAGATAAAGTTTTTAATCCATTACACATGTTCCTCATTGGAGGGTGGGTACCGTTCTCAGCTAGCACTTTGCTGGCCCCATGTTCGATTCTCCGACCGGCCAAAGAAGAATTAGAGGAGTTTATTTCTGGTGATAGAAATTCATTTCTCGCTATAATGTGGTTCGGATTCCACAATAAGCTGTAGGTCCCGTTGCTAGGTAACCAATTGGTTCTTAGCTCGTAAAATAAATCTAATCCTTCGGGCCAGCCCTAGGAGAGCTGTTAATCAGCTCAGTGGTCTTGTTAAACTAAGGTATACTTAACTTAATCCATTACATAGGACACTAATATGCATCTGCCGCGACATTTTTGAGTAGGTGATGGCTGTGCAGCAAATTTTGCCCAAGGAACAAAAAACCGAGACAGCTTAGGGTTGGCCTTTGTCAATCGTGACATAATACGTATACTATGCAAGCAAGGAATTTGCTGTTTTTTCTCTCTTTCTCCCAAGTTTATTTTTGTTCCATTTCACTCCTGTGTGATTGTCTTTCCGTTGTGATTTTCTCATGTGTGCCATCCTGGACCCCTGAAGTATTCCTAATGCTCGACTTACCGCTGCGGTTCCTTTTTCGTGTTGACCTTTCTTTTCCCCCTTTCTTGTAGTCAGAGCTTTCATATGAAGTTGAGGGAAGGCGAAGGCGCAGGTAAAAGACGGAAGAAGAAGAAGAAGAGGAAGAAGAAGAAGAAACGGGGGAGAGGCGGGCTATCATGGAAACTTCTCTCGAGTGGGTCTTGCCATAAAGCCTCGAGCTTACTGCTCGACTTACCCTTCTATTACCCTACTGTATTGGTTCTTCTCCCATGTTTCACCCCTCTTCGTTATGGCTCTTCTTTTATTTGTTCTACTCTCACTTTCTTCGTCATTACGATTTTTTTAGTTTTTTTCTTTTCCCCATCGTTCCCAACAGTACTTCACTCCCCCACTTCCATTTGTAGTCATCGTTTCTTCTGCAGGGTTGCTTTATCGCGGCCCTCTTTTTTTCGCGTTTATCTTATGCTCTTATTTGTTTCTCTCACTTTCTTTGCTCCGTCCGTCATTCCTCCTCTTTCGCCATCTCGGCCGACGTCGTTGCTTCTTGTGTATTTGTCAATGGAGAAGGGAGATCAAAAGGCTGTTAGCCTGGTGAACGTAACCTGGTTGATCCGTAAGGCCCAAAATGAGAAAGATGCTGGTGGGGGAGGAGGAGTTGGAACGATCCACCAGATGACACCAGGTTCTGCGCCCCCTCCCCCCCTGCCTCATCCTGTTCCTCTCTACCTCTTGCCTTTCCCTTGCTGTTTCCCTCCCCCCTCTAACCCCCTGTTCCTCCGAACTCTCTTCCCCCGTCTGTAATTGTGATAAAGGGGAAATCTTCAACGTGGCTGGTGTAGGTAAGATGCATAATCGCATATCGAGTGTAAAACAGAATTCTGCTCTATAGGAAAGGAAATTTGACTGAGCTTTGATAAATGGGCGTCATGCTAAGAGCTACATGATTATTGTGTAAACTAGTTACCCGTACCTTCAAAAAGGTTAATAATAGGGAGGATCGAGATGGCAGTTACGACCCTTGGGACGTTAGCACCACCGTAAAGCTCGGACCAAGGCAGTTCTAAACTTGTAGTTTTTTTTTATCCATAGACTATTGGTGATTGGTGACACGAATAAGAATAAGGAAGTATATGCTGATACGAATTGTACTCTTATATATAGAAGATACAAGCTCGGTCATACGTATTGCACTTGCTTGAATACATCATGTTCTTGGGAAAAAATGAATATCGTCTAAGAAGAAGAAATAGTTTGCGCTGACGAGATGGAAAATTATCCCGACTGCAAGATAAAAAAATTTTTACCAATTCATTCCTAATCTGTAAGATGTGAGCACTTCTTTCAAGTGTCTATGAATGACAACATTTGAAAACTGAGTATTGCAGCTGTATAAGTGCCTGCTTATATTTTATGTATTGAATGTCATGGTTTTTATACCTTCAGAAGTTTTGTGATTAGGAAATGTAGCATGATATTCGTTTCTTATGAAGCAGTCACCAATCACGGGAATACTTAGTAAGCCATTTAAGTGTTTGAAGGAAAATCGGGGACACTAGTCAAATGCTGTAAGGAGCTGTCGCATTTTCTTATTCCTTGATGCAACGGAAAAGAAAGGGCGAGATTATTTCATTTTCCCGTAATGTGGTTTCGAAGTTTTCTGCAGGAACCAAGCACTGGGAATCAGCGTGGAAAATATTAAGGGAATAATACAGTAGGATTTTTCCAAGGAAACGAAATGTACATCTTCCAGTTTATGTGAAATTCCAGAGGGATATATGCATAAATATAGATAGATATAAGCGATACCACATTGTTCATGCAAATATATATGTATACTCTTGATTTATATGTTACCAAGGCTCAAAATCCCAATGATACTAGTCAGAATCTCTCTCTCTCTCTCTCTCTCTCTCTCTCTCTCTCTCTCTCTCTCTCTCTCTCTCTCTCTCTCTCTCAAGCAAGAAATGAGAGACAACCAAAAGACCGTCTCTAGTTTCCAGAAGTGAGATTGGGGGATTTCAAGGTGGCAAATAGATTTCCTGAGTGCGCTCCGCTCTTGTATGTGTATGTGTATGTTTGCGAGGTTTGTTTTGGTCTCTATTCTCTGTTTGTTATTTTTCTGAGGGAATGAACTTGGAGTTATATGCAGATATATTTACGAGCTTTGTTTTGGTCTGTCAAATTTGTATTGCCGTTCGCTTGAGATGTGTGTTTGTATGTAAGCGTGGCGTTGCTCCAAAGATATTTGTTGTCGATTTTCTGTTCTTTGAAGTGTGCAGGGAGGTACTGTATTGCATATATATATATATATATATATATATATATATATATATATATATATATATATATATATATATGTGTGTGTGTGTGTGTGTGTGTGTATATATATATATATATATATATATATATATATATATATATATATATATATATATATATATATATATATGCATGCATGTATGTACTTAGATATACTTATGTACCTCTTTGTGTTCTTTGGCCCTGAACTCTATTGATGGTTGTATAAATTAAAATATTAGCTTTCGTATGTTAATCAGACCCGCAGTAAAACAGTTATATTAACGTATTTTCCTGTTATTCGATTTCGATTTTTTATCAGCATGAAAATTATGTTGCTTATACTTTCTTTTCAAACTGATTTTTGAGAGAGAATGATGAAAGGGGTATATGTTTTCATTCTCAATTTTTATTACTGAGGTAGAATTTTTAATGGTAATCATCTATATATATATATATATATATATATATATATATATATATATATATATATATATATATATATATATATATATATATATATACTGTATATATTTGTGGTCTAAGGGAATAGACTCCATTGTTTAGATTTTTTCGTCGACCAGTCCCTTGTACTACATGCCCCTTTATAAGTATGAACAAGAGGCACCTCTGTCGAGCTTTGAGGTGATACATAACATCTTTAGGGCCAGGACTTGCCGTCTCGACCATTTTTTTTATATTGTAATAGTATGCATTAAGTATAGATATTTTTTTTTCTGAAGTGTTAACGCTGTTATTTCAGTAAAGAGCTTTTACGGTCGCTCATGTAAAGTAATCAGTGAGTTCCTGCTGTTAAATAGTGCATGAGTTATTTGCTTGAAACAAATATTAAACTGCCGAAATATGTTTTAGTAAGCAGAGCACTGACAATGATCATATTATGAAGTATTAATTTTTACAAAGCCATGAAATTAGTTTTAACCAAGTGTTTTAGTATTAAACATTTGATTTTACATATATGTTAGTATCAGTTGAATTTCTATTGTAGTTTCTGACTTCTGTTGCAAAGGAAAGTAACAGTTGCAATTAAGGTCGCTCTTACATTAGAGGTAAAGCATAGCGCAAACATATTTTAGCTGAGCACACCATTGTTATCTCGATTGTGTCCATGTTTAGTATCGGGAGATTATCATCTCCAGTACAGAATTTGGATATTGCAAATTCTCCATGTAGAAAATTCTAAAGAAACAGAAATGTATTCCCGCTTCGTAAATAAAGTCTGATAAAGAACTATACCGAATAGGAAGAAGGTAGAGATAGAAGCATATATATATATATAAAAAGCAAAGTTGAAGTAGAGAGGCATTTTATGTTCTAAGGAAGGTAGTGTGCGTAGCCAGGGGGAGAAGGGGGAGGAGGCAGGCGGCTTGGGGAGTATTTGGGGGATTGATGGATAAGGGAAGGGATGAGATGGAGGGCGAAGGAAGCTCTCCAGGAGGAGGAGGAGGAGGAGGAGGAGGAGGAGGAAACAGCAGCAGCAGCCCAAGAGACTCCACGGAGGAGTAGCTTTTATAGTTGGCCGGTGCTCGTTTCAGCACAAGTTTTAATGCCAATTTCACCAACCTGCCTTTAAGAGAGGAGTCGCTCAGCCTAGTTGGCTTTTGCCTAGGACGTTGGTTTTCCATGTTTGGATAGGACTTGCAGGATCTTCCGCTCTGCACCATCAGGAGGGCTGTTTATGGTGGGCGGGGGAAACTTGGGTGAAGGAGTCGTGGGGAGGTGGTGCTTTGTGACTTTAGTGGGGTCTGCAGTCATTCTTAGGTTACACAGGAGTGAATATGTTTCGAGGCATTTTTATTCATATTTTTCCGAAATTTATAAAAAGAAAAATAGATGATATGCAAAATTAAATGAAGAAATGAAATGGCAATTTTACATGGCAGATATTTGTTAAGGGATGTGCAGTTGTAGGAAATTGATGGGTAAACAAATGAAGACATATATATATATATATATATATATATATATATATATATAAAATATGAGTAGCTTACTTCTTGAACGTCGTCATCCTTTTCTCTCCATATTTGTCGTGGGAGAATTACCAATCGGCAGAAAATCGGGATGAAAAAGCATTGCCCTTGAATCGACAGCCATTAGCTTAAAAGCTTATCTAACTCCTGCGAAGGGGACTAGAGAGAGAGAGAGAGAGAGAGAGAGAGAGAGAGAGAGAGAGAGAGAGAGAGAGAGAGAGAGAGAGAGAGAGAGAGAGAGGATGTTAATATATGTTTATTTGATTGGCCTTTTTTTCGTGAACGTGTATCTGAAGGAAAAGGAGTCTAGGGCGAATTTGTTAGTATGCTGTCTGGCAAGGCGTCACATCATCAGGACTTGATTGGTTAACTGACATTATTAGATTACTCTCTGCAGTGGCGTAATTCCTTCTTGAATTACCCTCGAGGTGTTCGTGAAGTTCATGGGGTTCCCCTTGGCGGATTATATATGTATTTTTTTAAGGTGTTCACCCATTAGATGCATGGTTAGTTGATTTTGACCTTTGAGTTCTTGTTTGCAAGAGGTAAGAATCAGTATTTTTTTTTTTTTTTTTCAATCAGAAATCGACTTCCAAGAAACAGTATCTGCAGTTTAATTAGCAGTCAGTATCCACTGCTTTTTAATCAGAAGTCGGCCAAGCACGAGAAACTCTTTTAGTCGCATTTTAAAGAATAAGTAACGGCTTTGCATGCAGAGATAAATTTTTTTTTTTATATATTTGAAACAATATCTATGTAAGAATACCTGTTTTCCATTTGTAAATCAACCTGATTAAGTTAATGATTACTACTTATTTGAAAGTCAGCTTTTACGCATGAGTAACTGGTTTTATGCAGGAGACAGGTATACCTACTTTAAAGGATTTGTAAAAACCCGAGGGGTATGTCAGTTGTCAGCCTTGATGTGTCTCACAGGTAAAAGGTTTCAGTTTTCATCGACAGATTTACCTCGGAATCTTCAGGAAGACATGCTAACGTCCGGGACATGTCCCAGATTGTTTACAATACCCTGAAGCCCCAAGAAAAAGGGCGATATTTTTTCCTCCTTTCGTGGGTCTGGGGCAAAATTCGTAAATAATGCAAACGGAATTCAAGTAATCATTTTGTTTTCGGTTATGTTTCGTGTGTTTGTTGTGTATATTTGCTTGTGTCTTTTAATGGTTTGTCGCGTGTTGTTTTTATCAAAGCCAGCAGCACAGGATTCTTTACTGGACTCTTGCATTATTCGGTAACTTTTCCTTGCAATGGAGCCTGTGTAAATTGTATCGGTAACTTCATAAAGACATTATTCTTGTAATGCCGTGATTTTGAGTGGACACGAGAGTGAAGATTGTTTATGGCATATTATTTATTTGCATCAACATATTTATGTATTATTTATTTATTCAACTGTTTATTTAGCATCTGCCGCTTACAGGCTTATTTTAAATAGAAAAATGACACATCGTTCGCTCACGCTATATTCCTTTTTTTTTTTTTTTTCATCATCAAGCTATTTCCCTTAACAAGGGGTGGCTGCAGAGAAAAACCATAATAGTGCGCGCGTATACGTACCGCTAACTCATGATGGCATCGGGAATTTAATTCACGTATGCACAAATTACATATGTGGAGTTCGGATATATTTAAAGGGAGCATAAATATAGCCGTACTGTGTGATAATATGAAGTTCAGCAATAGTTCTTAAATGCACAGAATTACTGGTCAATTTCACGAGATCTATGTCAGTTTTCTTCCACACGTACAGCATTTTAGTTTTTCATTTCGCTAAAACCTTAAAGCCTTCGTTACTGCATGGGGGGTTAGGACTGGACTTCTACCATTTGTGCGCGGGCTTGAGCTCTGGCGTGAAGGGAGTCTTCACATCTTTCATAAAGTTTTGTTTCAAGGTTTTCTGTGAGTAACATATTCAAAACGTTTTTAGGGGTTAATAAATGTGGCCATCTTAGTACATAAATGTGGTGAATATGTGACAAGTGGATTTCGTATTTTTCTGCTACAAGTCCAAAAAAGGCTAAACATGTTATCGAAGTGAAATTGGGTCTAGTTCAGTGCAGGTCAACTAAATTTGAGAGATACGGTATGCACGAGTGATCTGATAGTTATAAAATCTTATACTTGATAATAAATTACTGTGCTAGCACAAGATGCTGCCCTTCTCGCCTTGGCTCGAATCTAAGCACGAGAAATAGGTTCTCCCTTTCATTCCACATTTTCAGATCCAAGGTTTTCAGTAGAAAAATTATCCAAAAATATTAGAGAATATATATATATAGTGGGCACACTACGTATGTGCATATGTATATATATATATATATATATATATATATATATATATATATATATATATATGTGTGTGTGTGTGTGTGTGTGTGTGTGTGTGTGTGTGTGTATGTATGTATGTATGTATGTATGTATGTATGTAAAAAAAGTTAAGTATACCTTAGTTTAACCAGACCACTGAGCTGATTAACAGCTCTCCTAGAGAGGGCTGCCCAAAGGATTGGACTTATTTTACGTGGCTAAGAACCAATTGGTTACCTAGCAACGGGACCTTCAGCTTGTTGTGGAGCCCGAACCACAGTATACCGAGAAATGAATTTCTATCACCAGAAATAAATTCCTCTGATTCTTCATTGGCCGGCCGAAGACGCGAACGCGGGCCCAGGAGAGTGCTAGTCGAGAACTATACCGACCCTTCCAACAAGGAACTTGTATGTATATATACTGGATGTGTAAAACATACTATGTATAATTATATAATCACAAACAAAGCACTATTGTGCATTAAAGTATCCGCAAGCAGAAGGCATTAATATATTTTGGTGCAGAGGGTAAATTAAGGATGGTGAACATACTTTCGCTATATGGTTGCTACTCTGCTCCGCCATTACGACTCAGACGCAGCAAACAATTAAAAATGCATAGGTCCGTTTGTAAAGCAAAAATTCTCTCTCTCTCTCTCTCTCTCTCTCTCTCTCTCTCTCTCTCTCTCTCTCTCTCTCTCTCTCTCTCTCATTTTCCTCGTTACCGATACGCACCGTTGATTAAATTCCTTAGTACGTGGTTAATGATAGAGAAATAATTATAATCATTAGTAGGTTAAATGGGATTTAAGAAGCGGAACGGGGTCTTCATTATTTTAAGTGAATGAAATTGCTGCTTTGAAACATTTGGAGGCGGCGGAAAGCGTCTTTTAAAAATACAAGTTTTATGGGATTATAATGGGGTTAAGTGGTCATTTTTCATTGTTATGTTTTATCGTTTAATGGGTTAGCTAAGTATCATCGCATATGTTAACATGTACTTAAGTACAGATCTTACTGCCGTACCGCTTGCTTTTATTGTTGGTGTTATTTTCTGCATATTCATATTTACAGTTATTTTTTTACACAAATTCAGTTTTACTCTTGTTTCTTCTTTTCCCCTCCCTTCGCTTTTTATATGAGGCTATTCAGTTTTGTTTAGCATGTAAGAATGAATACGTATATTTTTTTGTAATTTTATATTATTGCATTTGTTTTTAGTGGAATAAAAGTGGCAATAACTTCCGAAATGCTTTAAAAGGAAAGTAAAATAATTGGTGAAGCCTTCTGAGAGTGAAGTCTGTGGCACGAATTTCTATGAATTCTGCCAAGTAAAAAAGGGAAGACTATATAGAGAAATGGACATCGGTGAAAGATTAACTTTACGCATTTAAAGATCATGTATTCGTATTTGAAGAACTAAGCTTTGCATTAGTTTTCGGAGGATGTCTGTACTAGAGCCACTTTGCCCAACTTCTTTCTATAAGATAACTGCTCAAGTAGCGTATTTAGTAGTATGTTTGTTTTTGGCAAGGCAGTGTGTATTAGTAGTCATTGACTTAATTTATATTGAATATCACATAGTGATAGAGAGAGGGCGCTGCTTGGTTACATAAATCAAATTACAGAAACAAGATTCAAGTGTATTCCTGACAGTCGACTTTATTGTTATACTATATGCATTATTACATTTATACTCATTGACTATATTTTCTTCATGGATTAAAAAATAAAAATAAAAAACATCCAAATGTTTCGCGAAAAAAGGCAAAAAGTGAAGACTCCGAACTTTGAAACTCTTCGAGAAACATAACAAAGCATTAGAGGGGAAGTTGGACGTAGTGTGTGAAAAACTACAGCGGGGGCTAATAACCGGATTTGTGCTATTAGCCCGGATGAGATACGTCGCCATTTTGTGCATCAGTGATACCGAGAGGAATGGGGAGAAGGGGGGGCTTTGTTAGATGTGTTTGGGGTGGCTATGGCGGAATTTGGGTGGGCGAGGAAAAAGATGTCGCTAAGAGATTTAGCGGATTCGCCGGAGATTAGCCCACAAAGGGGCATTTTTTTCGGGTGGACACTCCGGGGAGCTATTGAGATACTGTAAGACCCTTAATAGCTTAAGTTTATTAGCGCCTCTTTTCCACGTCAAGGAAGAGCGGTGATAGTGTAGATGAAAGCTCTGCTTCTTCAGTTAATGGAATGTTAGTTATGGTTTGGATGAAATTGCTACCATTTACTGATGTTAGGAAGTTAGATTTGTCGATACATTCATAATTTAGTTACACGTTGCATTGGCTATATATAGGATTTTTTTTTTTCGTGGACTCCCCCTTGGTTTTGCTAGTTTTTATTCTTTTCTTTTTTGTACATTTGCAGACCTTGAGTGGACCCAGTGGTACGACAGAGAGATAGCGGGGGAGGAATAATAACTTTAAGGTCCCGAGAGAAATTGGAGTAGAGGAGAGAGGGGGACTTTTTTTTTATACTGTAATCGGTATTTTATTTCTGAAGCTGAATGTGTATTTGATCACAGCGCACATCCGATATGTGTAAAAGAAAACATTCTGTCGTGTTTTCCACTTCTGAAAGCAGCTGTACCTTTAAAGTGTAATATTCCACAACTGTATCTTTCTAGATTTCATTAACAAGAGACACCAAAAAATATATTTACAAATAATCTGCTTTTTCATAGATCGCAAAATTGCACATGCTTTGTTCAAATGTGGGAATTAAATTCATGTACTGTCATGAAATTGAATACGAGCAAAATGCACGAAAACAGTAATTTTCAGATTAAAGTATTCAGTGGACATGTTTATTTCAAACAGACTAATACAATAAATAAATATGATTCAGTAAGCATAATGTTCATGGAACATTTGCCTGAATGATACTTATGTATAAATACTACTATTTGATATCTGTCAAAAAATTTCTACCGGTACTTGTAGGTTCTCTTGCAAGGTGACTGACAGCATCACCTGTTTTAGTGAAGATAATGTTTTTATGGCGTAGAGGCAGAGGGAGCCGAGTTCAGAAGTGAATCATAGCTAGTGGAAGAAAAGATGAAGAAATGATAGGATTCATAAGAATGCTAATGCACTCATACCGTAAGAAGAAATGGAAGGCTTGACAATGCCGGAACGGCAAATCTTAACCTCAAGGACGTTACGAACTGTCCCTAAGATTAAACCAACGGTCCATTTATTTAGCACATTCATATAGAAACTATTTATTGACTATCAGTGGTCTCCAGTGTAAAAAGAATGAAAATAAGGTAATGTACATTGCGGGTTACTCATTGTGAGAAAATAACAAGTAAAAAATGCGCCGAAGAATCAAGTTTTCTGTACAACGTATAATGCTGTATGAAACTCTCAGCCACGAGACCGGACAGCGTACAGCTGCTCCCCAGATGCGGCCAAGTGAAGATGTGTAGGCAGCTGGCACCTCTAGCATTGCCAGGCGCAAGATCCATGGCTAACCCTAACCTTAAATAAAATAAAAACTACTGAGGCTAGAGGGCTGCAATTTGGTACGTTTGATGATTGTAGGGTGTATGATCAACCTACTAATTTGCAGCCCTCAAGCCTCAGTAGTTTTAAGATCTGAGGGCGGACAGAAAAAGTGCGGACGGACAGACAAAGCCATCTCAATAGTTTTCTTTTACAGAAAACTAAAAATATGGTAATATACATTGCAATGTTTTATGCAGAGTTTGTTAACTAGCTGCCGTTCCGAGGTGACTGCCAACCATTACCATGATATTATAGTGTCAGATCAACCGAACTTTGATATCCCAGACTAATGTTACATGGGCAAGGTTAAGTTGAATAGTGATAAAAGTTATAAAGTTCTGGTTGAATAGTTGTACATAATTACAGGAAAGAAGACAATATTTTATGGCTGAGAAATGAAAAAAGAACAGAAGCGTAAAATATTGACAAATGTTCGTTCCAACAGTAAAAGCATAGCTTTGATCCTGTCTAGAGAGAGAGAGAGAGAGAGAGAGAGAGAGAGAGAGAGAGAGAGAGAGAGAGAGAGAGAGAGAGAGAGAGAGAGAGAGAATCATTGTTACAGCATCTACCTGAGTAGGACTGGGAAGGGAAAAACTGTTAGCATTTGGCCGGGGACTTACGCTGTTTTATGCATCATTTGCTGGAAAATTACGCCCGGGATGGTGCCTTTGAGAATAGAGGACGGAGAATAACCTCAGGAACGCATCGTCAAAAAACGTATGTAAGACGATATGAACTTACATAATGCTCTGGCGAAATATTGCGTGAAATATCGGAGCGAATTTAAGATTCTTGCCTCCTTCCGGGGGAGAGGCCATTTTGTTTGGTGCATACTTTTCCTCTTTGGTTGTTTTTCTTCTTTTTGTTAGGGTAGATATTAAATCTTGTTATGGTCTGTGTGATATATATATGTATATACATAGATGTGTGTGTATTATATATATATATATATATATATATATATATATATATATATATATATATATATATATATATATATATATATATATATATATATATATATATATATATATATATAATGTGTCATTATTATTTTAATGTGAAATGATGATTTTTAAAGAAAACTAAGGTTAGTGAATGAGCTGTTAATTTATGAATGCTTTTAGCGAAGATTTATTATGTAACGTATGCATCATACACCGTCTTAGTAGAAAAAGTTAGCTGATTCAGGAGTTCTAAAATGCAGATGCTCTTGTGGTTTCTTTGTGATTGCTGCGTCCGGTTTTCTCATAAATAGCTGTTTGAATATCGTTTACTTTTCAGCGGACTAAGTCATCAGCTCGGTTCGTAAATGCAAAATGAAATTTCTCTCTCTCCCACACACACACACACATATATATATATATATATATATATATATATATATATATATATATATATATATATATATATATATATATATATATATATATATATATATATGTATATATAATAGATACTGAATGCGTTTATGTCAGGTAGTGTTTCTGCGCGCTTAAATTCTTATTCTAGAAGAGAGCTGACTGATTAAGCCCATTGAAAAGTAAATGATATAAAAATAGCTGACGCGGCATCCCATGAAAATTGTAGCTGCTAGAAAGGCCTAGCACTAGGATCACTTCATTCCATCAACGTCCTGCTGAAAAAAATGCTGGCAGAAACTACCACTTTTGACACTTTTGGGATGGGGCGGGGTGTTGCTACTGTGGAGGAGGAACCAGGGATAGGCCCAGGGATAGCGAAACAGAGAGCGCTAAATGGAATAGAGATTAACTGGGGAGGAGTGACACCCATCCAAGTACCCCCGTGCCACCCCCTTCTTCCATGAAGTATGAATGCACCCGATTGTTTTGCATTACAGGCACTCCTGTTTAAGCTTCCTCTCCCTTGCCCCCACCCTCTCTCTCCTCTCCCCATTCTTCCCGGTGCACCCTTTCCGATTTTTAGTGTCAAAGGCACGACCCGTTTGGACACCCGATTACTCTGGTAAGAGGATTGATCTTGGGGGGGAGAAAAAAGAAATGTTGGTTCGTCCGCTTATCGTATTTTTTTCTCTCCTAATTTGGAAGTTCCTGCCTGCGATATTATTCCGCCGTAATTGGATATTTTAAATTACTGTAAAGGGCTTTCGTAGTAAAGTGAGTAATTATTTGAAATAACACAATTTAAGAACAGACACCTTTGCTCAGGCTCCACTTTAAGATTTCCACTAAGAGACACTGATGTTCGGTTCCGGAAAAACTTTTTAGATTATTGTAAGGCGTAAGTATAGGTAATGAATACGCAGACAGTCATTAATCATTAATGTCAATTAAACATTGGCCTCTCATTGTTTTCGAGTGTTCAGATGTAATGAAACATGATTAGTCATTCGATAGTAACAATTAGAGAAAGTAACTTACTATTTATAGTGACTGAAATATCTAACAACCATATTTAGTTTTACCGATGCTGGTTGATTCTTAAATTTTTTTTTTAATGTAAATTCTTATTTTATATTAGTTTCATTATCCTTATCAAACCGCTGGACAACAGCTTGTAGATTTAAATTCAAATTCCTTGTACTTTGCTGAGTGAGAGGTGGGTGATAATTAACATTGCCTTAGTCAGTGAACCTCTGTTAGATTATGAGAAAAATAAAAATAATTCGAGAAAAGGTTAATCATTTAACCAGATATCTCTCTCTCTCTCTCTCTCTCTCTCTCTCACACACACACACACACACACACACACACACACACACACACACACACACACACACACACACACACACACACAATAGCATCAGTAAATTTCACCAATGGAGATCCCTGATAACCCTATTAGGAACGTCTTATCTGCAGTGGTGGTCATGCAGTCAGAGCCATGGTTTTGGTAGTAATGGTCGGTCATTTAAAATGCAGTACACACACGAGTAAACGCCTCTGGTTGCCATGGTAACGAAGGCCTGATGAATGCCATGGGGGATACGCGAAGGAAAGGGTGCAAAGTGGAAGAGCCTGGAGTGTGGAAAAGGGGAAAAGGAAAGAAAAATTGCAGTTGTGGAAGCACAAAAATAATGTCTGTCCTGAATTCATGCGTTTGTAAATTTCTGGTCTTATGTCGTATTTTGTTGAAATTGTTCTAAATGAAGCATTTTTATGGCAGATACCATCAAACTAAAGCTTGGATGTGAGAAGCATATAGTAGTTAGGCTACTTAGAAATATGATCTTTATTCGTTATATAATAACAACGGAAAATTCGTCGTCAGATATCTCTCTGTCACACACACACACACACACACACACACACACACACACACACACACACACACACACACATATATATATATATATATATATATATATATATATATATATATATATATATATATATATATATATATATATATATATATATATGTATGTATATTATATATATATGTATGTATGTATATTTCCTCCAGCGTTTGTTTTTGTAGCATTGTTCCTAAATGTTTTCTTTCTCGTGGGGTCGGGGATCTGTCATGTATGTTTCACTAGCGAGCATCTTGAGACAACAGCTGTCGTCTACAGGGTCTTGCCTCAGTATCAAAGGGGTAACGTGTACCTCTCTCAGTCCCTCTTCTCCTCTCTGGTGCCACAGTATATTGTGGGGGGGGGGATTGTGGGACTGTAATTGTTCATTACCATTATTCAGATTCGATTTGGCGGTCGAATATGACTGAATAGCCATATTGTTTAGACTCCTGCCAATGAATATTAATGTCGTCTTCCTTCCTTTCTCTGAAATGCATGGTTGTGCAAGATGTTGAGAGAGAGAGAGAGAGAGAGAGAGAGAGAGAGAGAGAGAGAGAGAGAGAGAGAGAGAGAGAGATCAAATGATAAGGCAACAAAATCATGTGAAACAATCAATTTAAGCGACCGTATTAGATAGATAATAATTGACTACATAGAGAGGAAAAGAGGTGGATGAGAATGTAATAAAATCTTTCGGAAGCAGAGAAATTCAGCAGTTATATTAGAGAGACTCTCGTCGACTATCGAGAAGCTGAACCAAGAGACTGAAATCATAATAAAAGTGGAAAGACGTCTTGAAATATCGCAAAAAGAAATCCTCCGTCGACGGGTGTCAGGTTTCCGTCGGAGCCATTTGCGAGTATTTCTCTCTCTCTCTCTCTCTCTCTCTCTCTCTCTCTCTCTCTCTCTCTCTCTCTCTCTCTCTCTCTCTCTCTCTCTCCCTTTTTATCCCTTTCAATCTGTGTTTTGGGAGTTTGATGTTCTTCTCCCATTACTGCGTAAACTAGACATTCGGAAAATACAGGGTTATTGTCTCAACCCATTTTATAGATTCCACTTAACAAAGTGTTTTCTGGTTAGGCAACATTTATCTTTAAGAAATACACGATAGGGGATCATTTTGAAAAAAAAAGGAACTCTCTTAATAATTTGGTGTTGCGAGCGATTCCCCAGATTAGTTTTTTCTACCGTAATATCAGGAAATAGAAAAGAATGAGATCACCATTACTGGATGTTCAAAGTTAACATATAGACAATATGAGGAAAATAACAGTAATAACCTGCATTTTGTCCAGTTAAGTTCAGTGAATTTTCGTCCTAAAACGCTCTTTTATACGATAAAAATACACTCTCTTATTTGACCTCATGCACTTGACAAAGGTTTGATAGTGCATACGAAGACAGGTGACAACAATATTTGTCTTTGATTGATAATCATGTTTTATATTTCATTTTATTACCGCGCAACGATTTCAAGATTCCAGCTTCTTCACTCATCGTTAGATTCACCTGAATCGTAAATGGATTTTTTTTTTACTGCATATTTTTTTATTTTTTTATTTTTTTTTTTGTCGGGCAGTTTGTATGTCAGACAGTCCCAAACTATTTATTTCTCTCTGTTGTCATTTTCAGTCATGATATTGTTTCAGATAAGTTACTCCGTGTCAGCGGAATCATCTTGTTTATCCATCGTAGTTTTTTATCATTCAAGATGCTTTATTCCTTTTTTATATGACATTGTTTTTTATATGCTAGACGCGCTACCCTGTGGTAGATGCGGGCTTTTCATATTTTCGTAGGTTCAGTCGTCATCTGCGTCAGCCATCATTATAGAGCTTGGGAATAGTGTGCATACTGGTAAAGTTTGTTTTACTCTGAAGCTCAGGATTAAAGGTATCAACATGTATCTTAGAGTTCTTCCCTGTGCAGAGAGAGAGAGAGAGAGAGAGAGAGAGAGAGAGAGAGAGAGAGAGAGAGAGAGAGAGCCCGCCCGCCCGTGCACACTCTTACATGTCTAGAATTTTAACTTAATTCTATCCTGGTAATTCACGCAGAATGCAGTCTGTAATGAAAAACATTTCGAAAGAAATGCATCTGTTACGTATGCTAGGTATGAAGTTATCATTATGTAACTACCACTGATTAAAAACCTATATATAGGTTTTTTGAATATCAACAAAAGGAAACATAAAGTAAAAGATAAATATCGTTAACACAAAGTAAAAGATGAATATCGTTAACACCGAACAAACAGATTTAATATGCACTAAAGATTCTGAAAATATAAAATTGGCTATCGAAATTATTATACATCAAATAACCAGCGAAAAAAATTAAAATGCATATAGGCAGTTTTTAAAATGTCAAAACACGTAAACAAAGTACAAAAGTGACAGAAATGAGCCAAAAAAAAAAAGTTATATTTTGGCGAAGATGCGAGGGATTACTTGAGTGAATATGATCAGGAGGGTTCCAGGACGATTCGTCTCTTAGGAGAAACTATAATTATGCGAGATGTGGGGGGGGGGAAGGGGGAGGGAGGAAGTGGAAGTAGGTAGGAAGGAGTCGCGGGAGACGGTCGAGGCTGGAGGACGAGGACTGGGTCTGATTACTGCCTACTTGTAATTAGTTGCTGAAGCGCTTAATTATGAAATGTTAACGGCTATTTTAATTAGGTTGTATTTTCTTTTTCTCTCTCTCTCTCCTCTCTGATTTAAATTTCATGCTTTGAAAACTCTCAGCTGTTGAATCCTGTATATTTATTGAAGAGGCTTGTTAACAAACAAATTAGCATTGCCATAAAATTATCCCTAAAATTTGAAATTTACCTCATCTTCCGATGTTGGTCGGATGATGTATAACGTGATTTATGAAGGAAAGAGTAGTGCATTCAGTAGAAAAAAATCTTTTGTAAGAGAAAGGGGCTGGGAGTGTCAGAAGTATGATGCGGGACTTTATTGTACAAAATGACGTTGTAGGAGTAAATTTCTGGTCTTTGTTTTCGGTGCGTGAAATGACGCATACCCGAGCATATTTGCAGCTGCTAAAGCTCCTTTTTATTTGGGCAACAGGTTACGAGCATTCTCTCTTTCTCCCTCCATTACTCTCTCACTGTCAGTCTCTGTTGTCTTCAAAATCTGTTCTCTTCCTGCCACGGCCACACATTTTTCTCCTTCCACCCGTGTGTGAAAAAAATATATTCTGTTGTAGAAAGATCTATTCGTTGTGGCGCATCGTAGCATTTTAAATATATTACTTTCCATCAGCTTCGTAAATGGTAGGCCTGGTTGGCCATTAGGCGTCATGGCCCGCGGGTTTGGATCCTTGCGATAATGGCCTCATTTCAGAGGTGTCTGAAGGGCCATATTTTTCACCTACGCAGGATGCCGGTTGCGTTCGTTGTTCACGTAGATTCCCGGCGCATTTCTATAATTGAATCGCCATGTTTGAGCGAAAAATTGTGGAACTTTGTATCTTGACAGTTCTGAACGATTTATTGCGTCGAAGTTTTGTGTGTGTGTTTGTGTGTGCGTGCTCGTGTGCATGCACGCCACATGTATTTTCCTATTTATCCAAACACTACATCCCTTGCAGTTTATATCTGAGTTTGCCAACCCCTCCCCCCTCCACTTTTTTTGTCTGACTAAAAGATTTGTTGAATTGAAATTTATGACCATAGTTTATTCAGTTTCGGTGCGAAGTTTTGTCTCTATGTGGGTTCAGAATCATGCGGAATTTTGATGGAGAGTTATTGTTATCTGGAGATTATAATATTGATTTTAATATTGACAATTCATATCGGCCACCCTGTGCCGTTTCGTTAACTCAGGAAATCCTTTTAGTTTATTCGCTGTAATATTTACAGCTTTTATACAGAATCGCTCTCTGTGGCCTTCATTTTGTATTAGATGCTTTTCCAATTCCAAGTTAACCTGTGGGCAGTTGTGTTTGATCCTTTCAGTTTGGCATGACTGGATTTTGAAGCTGTAATGCAGAGTATTCTCGGTCACTCAGCTTCGGGCATTAACCTGCACTCTATAACTGTTGCAGTTTTCCTTATCTTATGCCATCACTCTTTCTCTCCATCATTTGAATTAGGACTGACATATTCTAATGACCATTACGACTTACACTGTTTCCTTCCAATCATGACCACACTCCTCTCTCTCTCTCTCTCTCTCTCTCTCTCTCTCTCTCTCTCTCTCTCTATATATATATATATATATATATATATATATATATATATATATATATATATATATATATATATATATATATATATTCCCCCATCTTGTCTTCGATAGCTACTGGCATTTACTCTTTTCGCCTGTTACTTCAATCGCATTATCTACTCATTGTTATACATTCACCTCTCGTTTTCTCCCTTTCAATGGTTGGTGCATTGTGTAATTTCTTTCATCATTTTGTATTTTTTTTCAAACATTTTCGCTTTGTTTTACCACTGACCTTTGTCAGACTACATTGAGAACATTTTTCACATCGTCACTTTTATCCTGAATTATATAATTTTTCCTTTTTTTAGTTTATCACATTCTTTGCATTCATCTTAATATTTTTGAAAATGATTCCCACAAACTCGACCGCGTTCTCCTTTACGGACTAAGACATAATTTATGTCAGCCACGTTACTTTGCCGTGTTTTTCATCTTGTTCGTATTTCCCTGTTAAAAAATATCAAGTATTTCTTAGGTGCTGCTCCATTCCATCATAGCTTGTTCGGTTAATGTTAAATCAATACCGCGTAGGGTTGAAGTGCGAAAGGAAATAAAAAACGAAGATGGCTGAAAATAACGTGATTTTCTAGTTTCGTTATTTTGGATATTCTTTCCAGAAGTCTTCCATTTGTTGTAGAAGTCTTATTTTACAAGGCTTATTTTATTTAGATTTAAAACGGTATACTGAGGGTTTTTAAATTTCAGTTGTGGAGCTTTATTTATTACATATATATTATATATATATATATATATATATATATATATATATATATATATATATATATATATATATATATATATATATATATATATATATATAATATATATATATATGTAAACTACACCCTGAATGTGTACTTATCCAGAATTTTGAAGATTGAAAGCAGAAATGAGAGTATGTATAATATATGTATGTACGTATGTGTGTACATACACATATTGTGTATTTGTATGTATATTTGGACAGATCCTTCCTATATGCAGAAAAATTATGGAAAGTGGAAAATTAATCTACGGATGTTCATCGTAAGATTTCAGTTACTAGCCCTCTAGGCTGATGTTTTCATGCCTCGTTCTCAGTCCCAGAAATATTATTTAAAAATACTCAGCATCCACCTGTATCCCAGCTGTTCTTTTAGTTCATACAACCCCTTTCCGTATCATGATATGCTAAAGTTATTATTGTTATTGATCCATTTTGTATTATGGACGGAAAACTTGCCGGACTGCCTCTCAATTTTGTGTGGAAGAAATGATTCATAGTAGCACCCAGTGACTAAATCACCCATAAATGGAAACTGCAGCTATATTTAGCCAGCACTACCTCCAAAACTCAGTACTTGCAACGCCAGGTCAAAGTTAAAGAGAATGTAGGCTCACACCGTGCGTCTGTGACGTCAGGGTACTGCTTTCTGCTCAGGTGTTATGGGTACTCTCTCTCTCTCTCTCTCTCTCACACAGACACAAACACACATGCCCTTCCATATGCGCATACACACAAACACACACGCAAATACACATTTATAGTCCTTCATGCGTATTTATATGTTGTTTTACGTGATAAAAACGGCACTGGTTTGTAATCAAGTTAAATAATCGCGTTTCATCTCTTGGAATGATAGCTGATTACTTAGCCAGAAGCAGTCTCTTATGGAGATAGGTATTAATTGTAGGGAAGTGTGATCAAACAAATTGAAATTCAGTGATATGAGAGAGAGAGAGAGAGAGAGAGAGAGAGAGAGAGAGAGAGAGAGAGAGAGAGAGAGAGAGAGACTTCTTTGGCTCTGGATTTTAAAAATTTTTCATTTTTATTCCTTGTCTAATTATTTTTTCTTTTTCCCGTTTCGTCGTTTTCCTTTTTATTCTCCTCCATGGTTATTCTTTTGAGAAACGCTTCAAGAAATTATAATATATAATTTTTAAGTTTTTAATAATGCGTCTTAATTTTTCCCATGCAACCTCAAATTTATCCATTATTTTCATCTAACCCTTCTTCATTTATATAATCTTTCGAAAGGTATTATTGATTTTGTACTTTTGGTTTATACGTCTGATTTTCTGTAATTTATCCATTCTCTCTTCTTATTCCTTCTTCACTACTTATTCTTCGTCCACTCTTCAGAATTTTAATTTTGGAAAGTTATCTTTTATTTTGTTCTTTTAATTTTTTACCTTTTGCTTTTTTCGCATCATTTTCTCTCTCTCTCTCTCTCTCTCTCTCTCTCTCTCCCCCTCCTCCTCCTCCTCCTCCTCCTCCTCCTCCTCCTCCTCCTCCTGTTTCCCTCTATGGCCATCCTTCTTCTGAGAAACATTCCCAGAGCGGCCTAAATTTCCTGTAAGCTGCCTGCTTGTACAGCAATTTTTGGAACAAGGGAAATTATTGGAGGTACGTGAGACGGTTAGCGTATTCGGGAGGGGAAGTTTTTCGTAATTAACGGAGCCGGTCATAAAACACGGGCTTGATCATCATCACTCATAGGAGTGGTGATCATCATCATCATCACTAAATGAAGTGATTATTGCAGGATCTTAAGATGGGGTTCTACTTTCTTCTTAGTTCTGGCTCTCATTTAGAGTTCTGTGGTATCTTGTCTTTTTTTTTTCCTCGGTCCTCGCTCTAAATGGTTTTATTTTCCGGTTTTATTTGATAGGTATGAAACGGTTAAGCAACACGGCTGTTTGTAGGAAGAAATATCAGTAATCCTCTTCCTTAAACCCCTGTAAAGTAGCTGACGTATCGAAGGGCTGTTTTCCCTTTGTGTTTTGTTACCTCGTTTTGTTTTCCTTTCAGTATATTTTCTCCAATACTTTAGTTTATACTTTGAAAGTTACCTGATGGGCAGTTATTTCGCAGTTTCCTCGTTCACTTCATTTTGATATCCGATTCAAAATAAACTAGAACTGAATATCAAGTAAGAGCATCACGAGGAACAACGAAGACTTTTGAGAAAAGGAATGAGGCAGCTACAGATATCAGTTCGAGGAAGGAAAGACTTTTCAGTCTTTCAAAATAGACTGTATTCACCAGAGCGATGCCGTATAATACTGAGAATAGAATATACAATTTAGGCCGAACGCCAAGCGCAGGGACCTATGAGGTCATTCAGCGCTGAGAGGAAAATTGGGAGTAAAAGGTTACAAAGGTGTAACAAGAGGAAAACCTCGCAGTTGCAGTATGAAACAATTGTTAGAAGAGGGTGGAAAGTAAAATGGAGGAAAGAATATGAAAGTACGGACAGTAAAAGGAATGAAAGGGGTTGCAGCTAGGGGCCCAAGGGACGATGCAAAGAAACTTCTGTAATGCCTACAGTGCACCGCGCGTGAGGTGCACTGACGGCACTGCCCCCTACGAGGTTAATACTCAATAATACTGCAGGAACCTTGAAGTAGAATGCCACGACCTCATCGGGTTGCTACACTCCGTCGTAGGTGGAAGAAACTGTCCATTACAGACTTGAATGTCTACATTGGGAGCATAGCCTAGTGTGAAGGCTAGACAACGCCGGAAGTTATTGTTCTCGAATTCATTTTTTACCTACCCGGAACATTATCGCAGTATGTCTGTGATGTCACGGATGTTGATGATTAGTGCTGCGCTAATAAGAAGTAACTAGGATATCAGAGTAATTTAGCATCATGGATTAGTCCAGGAAGTTGTTGTTGATGTATGCGATCAAGTTAGAAGGCTTTGCAAAGGGTATAGTTATGCTACAAAATTAGAAAATATTTAAGGGAGGGAGTTTTCATCTTAAAATTTTCTTTAGATAATTTATGGGACAGAAAGTTCTTATTGAAATAAGTAAGAATGGCCTGTACAAAGTGTCTTACATGACTGTGCATAATTAATCATGAGTGATAAATTCGTATACCCAAATGCATCATTATATAAATTTGTCATTTGAATAAATATTTCGGTCTTGATTTTGAGTGCCATAACAGTCTGAAGCGTAATTTATAAATGAACTGAAACGTTTTCATAAACAAATGTAACAGTATTTTCAAGCGTTATTCATGAGAGGTTTTAAACATCCAGAAGCATCATAATATGTTCATACGACAGCGATAGTAACGTTTTTGTAGCTGCCCTACTGTTGATAAGCGTCGTGCATATATGATGTACGTAGGAATTAAAATTCTAATAAACGAACTCTTTACCGTGGGATATTTAAAAAATGTACCATTTTTGCTGTGTTGTAGATGTAGAAATGAGTTGTTTTGCGTAAAAATGAATTAACAGGTATGAATAGCATAAGGACACTTTTATGACGCCATACTAGTAAACACATTGCAAAAAAATAAACGCTATACGTTAGAACAGTTGCCGTCAAGTATGCAATAGTATTCCGGTTTCTTTCATTATCTGCATGTGCCCTAAAATTAAGCTTGCATCTCAAAGCTATAAATTGTATTGCCTATAAACACAGTACAAGTCAGAAACTTTGCATATCAGTACGGCAGAAAAGCAAGGAACGTTACGTATAAATATGCTATAACCAAAACATTGTGCGTAAAAATGTCGTAACAGTCCGATATTATTACCTATATATGTGCGATAGGGCATCCAAAGATATTGCCCGTATGTAAATGTGTATAGCAGTCAGAAGCCAATGAATGATACTCCTAGTCAGATGTACTGCATATAAATTAGCCATGGAAGTCAGAATCTAGGCGAAGAAATATGCTATGGTAGTCAGAAACGCTGCTTGTAAACCATTCTTAATAGCCAGACGCATTGCAAATAAATACGCCATAACAGTCAAAAGCTGATGACGCCACCTTTGAATGTTCCTCTTTATATGAACATTAGAGAAACTATTCCGGCCAACAAAAGCAATTTTCGTCCCCGGGCTATAAGATCTTTCCCCTCACAAATATCATCTAAAGGCAGACTAATCCAATCTACTCCATTTGATGATCGCACGATCAACCATAGAGCCTTGTGTATTAGTTAGAGGGGAACGCTGTGAAAGGAGCGAGCGCGAGAGAGAGAGGATGCCAGCCTGCAGCGTTCGCCAAAAGCCTCGATTTAAAGGGCCGGGTGCCTACATCGTAGGGGGAGGGAGGTAGATTGTTGGAGGAGGAGGAGATAAGGAGGGAGACATTTACCTTCGAGAAAGAAATGTTTTGGAAGTATTGCTTGAGGTAGAATATCCACTGGGAATTCTTCTATATTGTGTCTGGATGCATTGTTGTTATGGAATGGGTATGATTTGCCAAGAAAAAATTATCCGAAGCATTTTTTCTCTTGGTACAGTTCATTGTCTTCATGCACGTAAATTTGATGGCGCCGGTACATGTCAGCAGTGAACGAATATGCATTAGTTTTAATGCGAAATAAAGAAACGTTCGTTTTAACTCGCAATGGAGAGATGAAGCGAGACACGGAGAAACTGTCTTTTGCGGAATTCCCCAGGTAAATTGGAAGACAGAGATGTTGGTAGTCTGTCGATATATATTGTAAAGTGGGAGAGAGAGGAGATAAAAGGTGAAGGTAATCAGAGAGAATAGATTCGCTTCAGGGCATGGAGGCGAAAGGGAAATTTTATTATTGGGAAATGGATTATGAATGAGATTATTACAGCGGGGAAAAATGGGAAAGTAAAGATATTTCCCATGTGATGTGAAAAGGGCATATGTCTACTACTGTACGCCTGTCTTTGTGCGCGCATATGCCCTTACAAGTTTACCAGCTTCCATACAAGCCGTATAAATTGGTTTTTTCATCTGAAGGGGAACAGCGGTGGACGAATGCTGCACTTGTTTATAGTTAGGGGCCAAATCGGCAGAGGAAATATTAGGCTTCTACTGTTAATGAAGTTCCGTAGATGTTATTAACCTTGGGACATCTTAACTGAAGTAGTATTTAAGCACATTGTATAATTTCGTTGAGATTTGGTTCATTGCCTCCAGAGAGATTAATGGTTGTCGCGAAAATTTTGTATGAATTGTATTTTACTGTGTGCACAGATACGGTATGTATTAATACGCAATTACAGATATAAGTTCAAGTTGATTAGAAGAGCTTATTGTGTGTGTGTGTTTGAGAGAGAGAGAGAGAGAGAGAGAGAGAGAGAGAGAGAGAGAGAGAGAGAGAGAGAGAGAGAGAGAGAGAGAGAGAGAGAGAGTTTATGCACTGATGAAGTGTTCTGGCTAGCAGAATAGGAAATAGCAAGCTCAGTAGAGCGATATTGTAAAATGTGAAAACATTAAATGACAACCGGTGCCTCTGGCGCTCTCGCAGTCGCTGAAAAACAAAACTCATTGTGGAACGGGCCCCCTTTTTTTATTTCCGTTTTGTTGCTCACCGGAAAAGTTCATCTGCATTCGCTCTTGGCACATAATTATTTCTTGTTTATGTATAGTTGTGATATTGTCGGCAGTGTGTATTTAGTAATATAATACCATGACACAAACATAGTTCGTGCCTATATAATAAGTACAGAGATGCTCACGTCTGATTTCTAATATCAGTAGCCACATAAACCTAATATTCACCGCAGTTCTCTAATACAAGTTCATTCATCACTATCAAAAGGTGAAAAGGCAATGCGCTTCAGTGGTAACTAGTTCGAAGTCAGCACCCTGGGGTAGCTGTCATCTTTATATCAACTGACGTTACTTGATCAAGTGATGTTAAGCATCACTTTATTCCTTGCAGTAGCGATGCACTTCGGTTTCGTGTTCATCACTAAAATTTAGGCGCTGAGAGCGGAACACTCATTTCAACTCACCTTTAGCAGAACCTCATTCACCGGAGTGATGCTGATTACTCGGTGAATAATGGTTCCTCCCGAGCATTTGGGGTTAACCGCGCAAACAGCAAAACTTTCGAAACATTAGTAACTCCATCAAAGTCTTTGTGTGTGATGGAAGGGTCGGGCAGAGGGGGAGATCGGCGAGACCTTTTGGGGGGAGGAGGGTAGCTACCGGGAACTGCTATCCCCGAATCACATGACACCGGAGGGCATGTGTGAACCGGGAAGGGGAAAGTTGTGAAGGGGGCAAGTTATAAACTGGTAGGGCAGCGTGTTTACCGCGAGGGGAAGTTGTTATAACCTCATGTCGTTGGAAGAATGTGGCAACCTGATGTTGGTTGAGGGATATTCCTTTCTCGCTCTCTACCTGTTGACTTAATTCAGTCGACTTTCGATCTTTGATTGAGGAAGAAGCGTTGTCTTTGATGGGTGTTTTCAGTCTCCCTTTTCAAGGAGTTTGTTGTGACATTGTGTTTATTTGCGGGGGTTGGGGGCGGTTAGAGGTGGTTGATTCCATCTTCAAAATGGTCTTGTAATGTTTTTGATGATATGCTTAATAGGGATGACGTTTTATACTTCTTGATGAAGACATATGTTATGCCTTTTTTTATATAATTATTCACTTATATTTAATATTGTTAGACGTGTATTTAGGTGATATTTCCGGTTAGTTTTTAGAGGAGAATGAGCCCTTTGGATATTGGTAGGATACCTACTTAGGTATATCAAGATACAGAGGGAAAAACTTAATACGAAACATATATAAATTGAAATAGGTAAATTCATTGAAAGGTCGCTCTCTTGCTTTCAAAATCGTACAATTAATATTTCCATCTTACGTAAGCTCACCGGTTTTCCACTTCGATTCTAGGATTAAGGGGTACTTTGTACACGCTGTTGCCTCATTTCCATTCCGTTCAATTGCATCCCGCACCCGATGCGTCCCTTACCAATCCTTTTTCCTCATCTGTCCACACTAGCAATCTCCATCCATCTATCCACGCCACGTCCTACCCATCCAACTGTCTCCAAAGACGCAAAAGACACTAACTCAGCGAAAACTTTTGTTGTGTTCCTCTCTCCCCCTCGAGTCTCAAGGGAGGGCGACATTTGCACGCTCTCTCACACGCACACACACACACAAACGAGAGAGAGAGAGAGAGAGAGAGAGAGAGAGAGAGAGAGAGAGAGAGAGAGAGAGAGGTAACTCGATGCCTGGCTTTCCTTACCGAGACCTTTTTCTTGATTTGGACAGACAGCGTATGGGGAGAGTGGAAGGTATCGCGGGTAGCGAATTGATTGGAATAGAGGACTGTCAAGTGAGGAATTCTAAACGGTAGGAAGTTTTGGTCATTCGTTAAGGAAAAAAATTCTTCCACTGGTGAACGCTAGCAGCCGTAGTGGTTTTCATTTGATGCAGACGTTACAGTGTGTTTTTAAGGAAGCTATCAAACCCAACCCAAATGTTTTCAGAAATCTGTGCATGCTCTGCTTGGAATTCATGACGGTTTTGCGCTTGGAGCAGTTACATCATTTTTTACTTTGTCGGACTTGGGTAATATGGGTTATGGATTGTAGATTTGCATACCTTTTTAAAATGTCCTTTACTAGTCCATACTGAAATCTGTAACAGTTATTTGTTGTCGTATGAGTAACGTCTTCTATTTATGCTGTAACAGGTATTTGATAAATGTATTATTTTCTTTACAGCGAATTTTATACAGTAGTTTTCACTAATAGTAAACTGTAAACCTTGCTGTATTTATTCACTAATAGTAAATAAATACTCCCTTGATAAATACGATTCATAATCTAGGTGTAGAGTAGCTTCATGAACATAATGAATTATGCCAACTCTGCTTTAAAAGGCAGGTAGGAAAAAGATATCAATATAGTTACAGAAATACAAACTCGGGCCGGAGTAGGTGGAGGGGAAGGGCCTTTGGTGGTCATCTGAAAATTTTATCATCTAAAATCTTACTGTGAGAGAGAGAGAGAGAGAGAGAGAGAGAGAGAGAAACTCGTATGACGTGCGAATTTATCCCTTTCAATCAAAAGCGAACAGCAAGAATTCTGATCAATTTGTAGCTATTAGGTCTTTCTGCCAATCCCGTTTGTCGCTTTTTTTCCTGGAAAAGATAGATTCTGACCGAAAATGCCTCTGTACAATTGTTGTTCACGATGCCGATTAATGCGATAAAAGAGCAGAAGGGGAAAAGCCGGGCTGGGGAAGGGGGTTGTAGTGATTGACAGACTAGGCGAACTAAAACCTAACCTAAAAAATGAAATGGAAGGAAGAAGTGGATGGAATAGCCTGCACGAGATTGAGGAGGTGGAAGCGAGGGAGGGGAAAGGGAGGGAGAGGGAAATCTTAGGTTTGGAATTGATGAAAGACTTTCGGAGAGCGAGTGACGGGGCGGCTTTGAAGTGAGAATCTTGAAAGAATTTGGGATTTGTGGTGAGGGACAAAACATAGATAACGTGAGACTGCCGAGGCTTTGAGGAGTTGAATTTCAATGGAGGAAGGAAGGATAAAGCCCCCGTCCCTCCCCTACCCTTCCTCTCCCCTCCCTCAGTACGAAACTTCGATAACAAGGAATTGAAGGCAGAAATGGAGGAAGAAGAATAGTGGTTGATGAAAGAAGATCCATGGGGTCCAGCGAGCGCGGAAATTTCAAGTTCGATGATAAATAGGATTATTATATTGACGAAAGCGGTCATGGGAAGAAATAAAGAAAAGTAGCATTTGAAAAAGTCCTGTACGTAATTCATTTTACTTATGATGTAAAGCCTGGAGGCCCAGTTTACAGCAAGTGTTATATAAACCACATTTTAAAAATACTTGCATTGAAGCAACATTATAACTGTCGAATGTATTGATTTGGCATTTGAGTTGCCTCCATTCCAACTCACAAATATCTTCTGCGCCTGCGTGAATTTGCACTGCGTAACAGGGGAAATTGTTGACGTTATCACCAGACCCCTTGTTGATGGCTTCCCTCTTTGCCAGTTTCTTTAATGCTATTCAATAGTTCCAAAACTTGCATTTGATTGGCGTCCATTTGAAGTTGTTAATGACTATTGAAACGTGAATAGGAAGTGCCGTTGAGAGATCAACATGTTTAATTAGCCTTAAAGCCAGTTAACATAACGAGTATACAGATGCATAGAAGTACTTGACTAAACGTATCTTCGTGTCATTAGAGTTGGTGTTTCCAATTGAATAAGGGCGGACAAGTTGGCTCCGATATCATACGAATTTTGACCACATGCAACGACCAGCTAGTTCCTAAATTAATGGAGAGCGTAACATTATTTTTTCTTAGAGTAACAATAGTATGCGGCATGAAAAGAAAATGAAAACTTTTAATTAATAGATATTAGAACCATCTGGTGTATTCTTGGCCGATGGAAAGTTTATCACTGTGATTTTTAAGATACAGTAATACTCATACGTTTGGAAGTGTTTATTCATTTACAAATGACTTTATTTCTGATGTTAGTGGATACTTACTGTTATGAAAACGTTTTCCTAACGCATATGAATGTATAATTCAGATTGTCTTTACAATTGGGAACTCTAAACTTGTAACGGTGAATCCTTTGGCAGTGTTCTGTCGAAAGATGTTTTGCAGTACTTTAGTTGCAAGTACATTTTAAAGAGTTTGAATCTAGGCAAACTTATGTTAGGGTTGTAACCATTCATTATTTTTATTTTTGTTAAGTTTTGAAGTTTAAGTCATATCTGGGATATCTGCAAAAAGAGAAAATTTATAGGGAATAAATGCATAATTTTAAATTATATATTGCTTATCAACTTTGATCACAGATGTCTGAAATTAACTCTGAATGTCTGTACACAAAATTCAGTTTCCATAACACCTCTTCGGAGGTAGAGCCTGAGAATACGCAATTCGAGAGCGTTTTTATTTTCAAGAACATCATTAAGAGTGAATTATGCAAATGTGGTAATATATACGCAAAGTTGGTTAATCTCATCGAGCGCAATAGTTTAGCCGGATGGCAATATATTGAAGCGGCCCCCTCCCAAGAAGAAACGGTGAAGGCAGAATAGCCCCAGCTTCTGCCTCCCCTTCTCTTCTCCAGTAAGACTTCCAGCTGCATAAATTGCGGCGAACTTAATTATGCAGGTGAACTTTGTCTTTGTTAGACCCCGCCGTCTGAGCCATCTCGCGTTAACGGTGCTGTTTACCTTAATTTATCATCATGAAATTATGCAGAGGACAAGAGTAGGGAAGGGCTTCTTGCACCCTCTCATTTACAGGTGTCCCAATGCTGTCTTTGTTGGAAGTAAGAGCACGGGGCTTGCCTCAGTTTACAGGCAAGTTTCTGTTATCTTTTCTTGCATACAGGTCTTTTATACAAAAAATGTCCTATTGTTTCCATTTCTATTGTATTTAAGTTGAGTTGTTGCGGAAAAGTTCCTACCTCTACGTATTTTGCACATGTAGAATATCTTTTAATTGGGTAACAGTTATTATAAAATAATTCCATTAGTCAAAAACATTATCAGACTACCCAGTAAGGAAAGTAATTCCTTCTTTGAAATTTGTTCTAAGCAGAGAATTATGAATAATTTCATATATTTTTTTAAATTGTTGCTTTAAGAAAGTGATAAAATCCCAGGTACTCTATAATTTTTTCATGGTGAAGTAAGAGTATTTATTCCAGTGAAAGTTGTCACAATAAGACAATATAATGTGAGTGTATTTTTATAATTATTTTATCTTAATGCTCCCTATTGGTAAGGTTTATTAATTTAGCACGAGTTTATTCCCATATTTAGTAGCTCTCTAAAGCTTTGATTACATCACTCGACGACTATTAATACTTAAAATGTCCTAGTTTGCTTAAAACTAGAGTACTCTAACTTATCACAAAACTGCTTACTTCCACTTCTGGGTCAGTGTGAAAGATAATATACCTTGACAGGAGATGTCGATTCTTGAATCATATCTTCCTAGGTAGGTTGCTCAATCTAATCTAAGTTCAGTTCGTAGTTTATGTTCTCACAGCCTTTTTGGTGTAGTAAAGCATAGTTTTGTTTTCCTACGACGTTTTCTCTTACAGAGAAATATACCTGTTGTGTGTTATTTGTAGCAGCTTCGATGTGGTGATTTCTTGGTTATTCTCTTCATATTCCTTGATCTGGTGATTTATGCTATAGTTGTGGAACTGTTCTTGGCAGTTGGCATTTGAATGAATTATCAGTTAAAAATGCCTCTAGGTGATTATCAGACTAGACGTTTTTTGGTTCGTTCCTTGACTCAAATTTGGCTTCATTGGCTTCACGTGTTATGAAGTCCTCATTCTTTCATGGCAGTACCCTGGTTGCACTACAGAATAAATCTGAAGGATTCGGGGACTACATATTATAAGGTATAAGCTGTCTGTCTACCTTGTCTCACTTGAGTATTGGCGTTGCTAGTAAGATCAACTTGGTTTCAGAAAATGTATTGCTCCATTGTCAATCCAATTATGGTTGGGGTTATGTTCCATCACCACTGGTGAACCTCAGATTACCAGTTAGTTGATTGAAGTGGATATTGATAATAGTGGCGGTCTTTTACTGTTTCAGTTTCCTAGTTGAGATCTGGACACACAAAGCAGTAGTATCAAGATTCTGCCAGCCAGTGGCCAGCTCTTTACACCTTTGTCGTTTATAATTTTCATTTTATTTTATTTTTTCTCTCTTCTACCTGTAAATATTTATAAACGAAAAAACCTTGTAGGCTAGAGATATTCATGTCCTCATAAATTGCAGGGCCTGTCATTATGGTACGATGCTTTTGACATGTACTCTCCCACTATGATCCTTGCATTCACATTCCTCTCTCTGTCCTTCAAGCCAAGTTGACTTGCTTCTTTCTGTAGTGTGTCTGTCACCAATGTCAGATTACCTTTGTCAGTGCTATGTACATGTTATCCACAAAGGCTATAGGTACTTGGATAATTTTCCGAGGTTTAGCACAATAATCTGAAGGAGATTCTGCAGTAGACATTCTATCATTTTTGTTGAGAATCTCCACATCATCACTGCACATAAAAGGCCTTTTTATAATATCTTGAGATAAGAAGGTTGGGTGGTAATGCCTGGAGGATAAAAAGTTCTCGTGCGCTGTGCGTGTTAATTAGAATTAAATATGCTTGTAACTGTCCTGCCATTATGACTTTTGATTCTGTGATAGGTCTTGAGTGCTGATTAAAAAAAGCTGCATTACAAAGGTTATGGTTCTTACGTCTAATTGCAGGCAACATGAGGCCTGGTGCTGAGTTTGATCGCCTTTTATTCCATCCAGTATGAAAACAGAAATTATCAACATTATCAATACTATGGATAGAAACAGGCTTGTTTTTCTTATTTTGCCATTAACTTTGGACCATGTCTTGTGGATATTTCATTAACAATTTGCTTCCCCTGGTAGGCTGCACAGCCAACATATGGGACCTCTTCCTATGTTTCCATGTTTGTCGTGGCCTGTCAGCTGTATTGTAGACTTTTTAGTGTATTTACACTTCCTTTACCTTCAAGACTTGCTTCTGAACTGGATGGTAACTTGTTCAGGGTGTTGGAAGAATAGTGCAGCTACACCCAGTATTCATTCATTTTGTCTTTAGCCTCTTGCATTGAAGTTGAACCCATTGAATTTCATTAGTTGTCTCTTCGTCTAGACACTCTGATCCTTTTATGATGGGAGATGGATGCTTCATATTATGGGTCTGTATGATTTACTATTGGCATTATTTTAATGATTTGGTTTCCTCCTCTTTTTCTGATGGTCAAGTCTTGCCCCTCTTAAGCTGGCTCTCAAATGTATTACCTTTTGTTGCCCTGTTGAAAAGGTAATAATGTCACTAATAAATATGTAAATTTAAACATTTTACATGGCATAAGGAAAGATCAGTGGAAAAATGTGATTTAAGTAGGTCTTTCAACTTTTAAATTTGAATTACATGCAAGAAGTGGTCTGAATGAATTATCTGGAAATTTAGCCCGTCACTAAAAGTGGTCACTAAGTATCACTTGAACATTATTCCTTGACAGGCCAACACTGTCAAAGTTCTTTGCTTACTACCAACTGTATACACACAAAAAATGCCGCCTACTATTCAAGTTAAAAACTAAACAAAAGATGATATACATAGCGTGTACCATATTTGATATTCTGCATGCTGATTAGTGGTTATAGTCATGAATAGAATATTATATAATCAATGTTTCACCCCTGTGGGGTGGGGGTTACTTCATCAAGCCCTTTTATTTTTTAATGGTATACATGCTGACACTCGAGCAGTGACCTCTCATGACTTGTATTCTTCTCCTGTCACGATCCACACCGGCTATAACCCATAACAATCAACTAGGTACATGATTCACCTCTCAGGCCAACAGAGGTATAACAGGGTAGAGGACATAACCAATTCCTACTCACCTGGTTCGAGACTCTAGCACAGGTTTGTGCAGAGGTTACCACTGCGCCAAAAGGTTAGAGAATGTGTATACCTTAAAAGGTTCCTTATTTAAAAAAAAAAACACTGCAACCTGAAAGAACAAACCACATTAAAGTCACATACTGAATGAAATCGTAAGATTTCCTTTCTACAGTGCATTCTTTACAGCAATATGTGGTGACCTACAGTGCATTCTTTACAGCAATATGTGGTGACCTACAGTGCATTCTTTACAGCAATATGTGGTGGCCGGGTATAGTATAATACAGTAGTAATTATATATGAAATGTCCTACACAGATTTGACCACAAATATGGCTTACGGTATATTTGCTTGTGCGCAAGAAGTTAATCATTACAGTTAAATAAGAATTATCTGAGCGTACAGCAAGAAGAATCGATAGCCCTTTAAGTTTTAAAGTTTCACTGGCAAGGGTTAATATTAAACATGTTCTTTATAGTACTGTAGATTATATAGAATCTACTTGTCACTTTTGACCAGAAGCACATGTAACTTTAATAACCACATTGCCTGCTTCTTAATTTCAATTTCTTCACATTTTTTTTTTTGGATATGCTTTTCACCGCAAAGCTTAAGATCCAAATGGAAGAAGAAGTGATTTTGACATCTAATAGGCTTCCAACCTGCATCCGGAGTATCAGAATGAGGTCATATTACTGATCTGACCACAAGATTATATAAAAAGTCCACTTTATGAAAGGACATAATTCTCCAACATACTATTATACTACCATAAATTTTGAATACTGCATCTTTTCGTTTAAGCTATTTTATCATGTCTTTGGAATGCAACCTTTTTAATTAACTGATGGATGGTACTAGTAGCATTTTCTCAACACACAACTGCATGCAAATAAAGCAAGATTTAATCAATAAAATGTTTTTAACAGACTGATTCACAATGAATGCACAATAATACCCTATGGTTCAGTTTACTTATTCTTTAAGTAATTTCTGATTCTGAAAGATTTCATGTGTTTGAAATATCCCCTTCAGTTCTTACAGTGGTTGTTATACAGATTGGCATCTGTAGTTCTGTCAGGCTAACAATACTTGTTCTGATAATTGTATTCTGAAAGATTACTTATTTGTCATTTGTTGGTTAGGGATCTGTAGGTCGTATCTCACACACACTTCAGTGGCACTGTTTTTTCTTGTGTTATCATTAGCAACGTTGCAGCTCGGATTTCCAGCTTTTTTGCCATATTTTTCCTTTCACGCTGGGGTTCCGTTTGATATCCCAAAGAAAATAGGTTCCATCGCACTTCATGGAGAGGTTATTCAATCTGGCAGCCAAAACCTGAAGCAGCAATTGATGAGAATACCGCTGTGACGACTAAAACTCAGTCTGAGTAAATTGTGCTGGCATCAGTAATATTTTGACACGAGCCGAGAGTTTTCACTGTTGTCCAACTGCCTATTTGATTCTATTTTTGTAGAGAACTTTTATGACCCTCAATTCAAATTTTCAAAGGAATTTACGGTTGTCATTTTTACAACTTTTCTTAATAAAATATACATTGGAACCAAAGATTGCAAATGTAACTACATCATGATTGCAAAAAAAAAAAAATAGACCTTACCCTTAGTATCTTGTTAGACTTTCGGAGTCTCGACCTCTTCCTCCTTTATTGATCTTGGTAATTTGTTGGATAGGATGTAGTAGTCTCGTTTCAAAAACACAGCCACTCCGAACACACAATTCAAGGACACTCCAGATAAACTGCAATCAGTATTTTACAAATAATAAATGTACACAAATTTTCGATCACAGGCTCTATGTTAAAAATAAATCGGAAAACTTTTCAGGTTCACTACGCTACCCACCATAACTAGTATATTTTGAATTGCAGGAAAAAATGTAGTTTTTATTATTATTATTATTATTATTATTATTATTATTATTATTATTATTATTATTATTATTATTATTATAATTGGTAAAATTTTATAGTTTTAATAATAAAAAAATGACTGTATTTGTTCTGTCATCGCTAATGGCATGTTTTTCCATTTTCTATTACAGGAGAGAAGCCGTACCGTTGTTCGTGGGAAGGATGCGAGTGGAGGTTCGCCAGGTCTGATGAGCTAACCCGGCACTTCCGCAAACACACTGGGGCCAAGCCCTTCAAATGCAACCACTGTGGACGATGCTTCTCGCGCTCAGATCACCTCGCCCTTCACATGAAGAGGCACCAGTGAGGTTTTCCTCCTTTTGCAGCACTCCCCACCCCCTTGAGGATGAGGAACGCCAAGGCAACGACACCTTCTCGCTTGGGACCTAATCTGGACCTCTGACTACTACTGAAGTCTCTAATGACACAGAATACTTGGAGAGAAAAGACGAGGTCGTCTTCTTCAAGGTGGACCTCGAGGAATTACATCGGAGCGACAGGCGACATTTCACCTGGCGGCATTCCGGTGGCTGCTTCAAAACCGGCACACAAATTACATTCTGAAAATAAAAAAAGGAAAAGTAGATATATACATATATATATGCTGCTGATAAGAACAGCCATTATGAGACTAGAATACAGACCCTTTTAAATTCCTTCATGGAGGTTCCCCGAACAATCCAGATTTTAGTTTGTACAGAATTAAATATGTTATAAGTGGGTGTGTGTAAAAAAAAAATAAAACTTGAGTTTCATGGTAAAATATCAAGAGTAGTAAGAATTATGAAAAGAAAATTTATTGAACTCAAAGATATCATGTTTTACAGACCTTTAGATAATTCTGTATATAAATCAAGGACTGGTTTAGTGGTCAGTCATCTAGAAAACTCATGATGTTATTTTGTGTACAGTGTAGAATGTAAGATTTGGTCCCCCGCCGGGCGTGGTGAAATAGCATAGTGAGGAAGGACAACTTGGCTTTCAAAAATAAAGATTTTTTAATTAGAATTATTAATATAATTGTATTGGAGTGGTTGCCTTAAGAACAAAAGTACTGCTACTTTGTTAAGTCTTCGATTTTGTTCTAATTTTAGATTTATGAAATTTCCAATCTAAAGAAATAAGCAAGAAACTATTTTTGTTTTACTTTTAACTTTTCATGCAATCAAGTATATCGTTAAGGGAGGAACCACAATTTATTCAATTGATAACCAAGCTAAGAGTTTATCTTGAAATGTACAAAATGTCTTCATGTATCAATAAGGATGCATATACTGTGTACTGTTGTATTACTGATGTTTAGCGCTGCTGTATATAAAAAAAACATTTAATGTTTAAGGATTCTGTACCACTGCCATGCTATTTGAGGCACGGAATAATTTCAAAGGAGAGTTCATGAAAATCCGACTCTTCGGTAATTCTTTAGCAATGAATAAGAAAATTGGAAAAAATAAATTCAGAAGTATCATATAACCTTCAGAGGGACCTCTGGCACAGTTATCCCACATGTATATGCATGGTAAAGTAAATAAAAAAATTGATGTAGCATATGCTGAGATAATATTAATTCGTGATAGAAAGTTGCTTCAAAGTGTAGCGTGTGCGGCGTGTGTGTGCTAGTATGTATGAGTGTGCATATGTTGGCTGATTTTTGTATATCCTATGGGGAAGGTTCCAAAAATTTGAAAGAGGGAGGAGTTCCTAAACTCTTTTCTCCCCTTCCCTGGTGCAACACCAACAACAGTAACAATAGCAACAACTGCTACAGATGCATCATCACACCTTAAGAACGACAGACGAAAGAACAAATTGTTTGTCGACGGTCGGAGGTGGCAGATCATATAAATACAATTATATCCTTTAGGAGGATTTCTTCATTACTTACAACGTGTCTCAGTCACTTCTGATTGTTTTAAAGTATATATATTATATATAAATATAACTTTGACCACATTTGGCGCCGGCTTGATAAGGAATCGACATTCAATTTTATTAAAAAAAAAAAAATCGATCTAAGAAAAATACAGTGCAGACTGACTACGTCATTGCTAACTCGAAGGCTTCTAGTGGTACTCTGGAGTTTTATTTTTGCAGTCTTGCTAAATGTTTTTACCCTGTCACAAAAAGTAATGGTTTCTATTAGCAACGTTGTGTATTGTGTTACAGAATACCTTTTTAGATAGGGATTTAGATTTGCCTTTCTCCCGTCAAGCTTCCCATCGCAAACGAAGAGGCAGCAAGAGTTCGTTGTTTAAACTGCAGTGCATCACCATATATGGCGGCATTTAAGTAACCAGAGAAATTTAGAGCGTAGACTTTCCAATTTTTTTTTTTTTTTCGGAAAAAGTTTTTTTTTTCTAAGATGCGGCTTAGGAATGCCATAGAAACGATAAAACTAAGGGATAATGAAAATTATTTTTCTTTAAATAACCATGGTCTTCAGTACGTACTTTTCATGACACGATACGATTGAACTCAAAGAATGAACAAAAAACGGTTAAAATTATCAAAACATGGATTTCTGGAAAGATGTTGAAAAGCCTCAAAGTAAAAGAAAAACAAAAAGCCGGCGCTCAACCACAACTTTCAAAATACCATTCCATTCTTGTGCCCTCTCTGCCCAAAGTGTCCTTTTTGTATTTCAGAATATTTTTTCAGTCGCGCGGTCAGTTATTCAATCACATGGTTGCTAGTGATTCAGATATTACACTATGTCATATGTCATTATGATAAGACATTCATTTTGATGTTTAGTATTTCAGTAAAGGTAGCATATAAAAAAAGTACAAGATAGCATCCTCTAACATCCCATATATACAGACTTTACATATATTAAAAAATTGCTAACATTCACTCTGATCAAATTCTCTCTCTCTCTCTCTCTCTCTCTCTCTCTCTCTCTCTCTCTCTCTCTCTCTCTCTCTCTCTCTCTCTCTCTCTCTCTCTCTCTCTCTCGTACTTTGTAAAGTTTTCTATATTGTTTAAATTCAGTCTGCAACAGAGGCTTCTTGAACAGAGGCTCAACAAGTGAGCGATTAATTTTTATTTTATTCAGTGAGAAATGGAGGAAGATATTACTAACGAAAAAGAGATCTTTGGGATTTGTTGTTCTATGGTAAATTATCCTGTTTTTACAATGGTGCTAAATCCTCGTTTACCTCAATGCCACAGAGACCGACAACAACCTTCCACTTAATGATATATTTTGCAAATTTTTATTTTGGTTTTTGAAAAAAAAAAAAGGAAAATGATGGAAGTGGCGTGGTGAAACGTACATGATGGAAGACATTTTCTCGTTCGAAAGTATAAAATTTTCTCATCGTGTCTCCAGAAGAGAAAATGAAACTGAACAGAAAATCAGCCTTGTGTTTTGCGCATTTTCCAGAAGAAAAATATGGTCATAAAAATGCTCTGTAATCGGTTTCACAATATTACTACTAACAAAGCTGGAAAATAATAAAAAGGTACTGAATGATAAACAACAGACCTAAATGGAATGTGAACAAATCCATTATTCTCTGTGCTTTCCGCAGATTGCTGTATACATTTAAACATATTTACGTGCGTGTTGGCTAACCAAAGCATTTGCATGTTTGGAATGCAGGTCAGAAAGTTTACGCACAGATCAAAATGATGAGGTAGTTGTGAAAAATCGTTGAAGATTCATTCAAGAACTGACGACGAGAGTTCACTGTATGAGAAAGTGATGCGAATAATAAACTTCAACGCAGCAGAAAGTGACACTTTTTTTTTTTTAAGAAAAGGAAAAGGCAACCATCACCAGTGGTAAACTGCTTTCACGGTTATTCCAAGTTTTCCCAACTGCTGGAGCAAATGGAATGAGACGTACTAAAGACGTTCTTCGCTGACATAGGAGATTATTAAAACACGAGGATTATTGTTCTTGAGGTAATGCTAGAAGGAACCTAGAGACCATGTAAGATTTTTAATGGCTGTCAAGGGAAAGAACAACTCCTTGCAAAGACCGAAAACAAAGTAAAAAGGAAAAATGAAGAGGCAAATATTACATTACTATTACCAATAACACATCAGTTGCCATCATGTTCATTGGATGTGCTCCTTATGAAGGCAGATCGTTCAGAGATTTCACATCTTCGCGTAGTTTAGAAAAACATTAAATAAACAAAGAAACTTGTTTTTTATTTAGTATTTTTGATCACTTGCAGAACCCTTTTTTAATGAATACGAGAATAATTCCGAAGCCTACTATGAGGCGGAACCTTTTTCCTACCTGAGATATGACGGAAGATGCTGAACTTCTGAACGTTTTGTCGTCGATCGCAACCACTGTCTTAGGATTAAAGAAAAAAAGGTTATTTGCGCTGTGACGTAAGGTAATGTCTGGAGCCTCAGTGTATTAAAATGGCATCCTGCCTTAGTAAATCAATCAGGTGTATAAGCCTTTTTTAGAGATAAATTTCAGATGAAATGAACACGAAGTAGTGATTTTGTCTCTCCCCACCCATCTGTCTTAAGTGGGGAGTGTGCGCGCAGAGGCCATTTTCCTGCACTGACGCATCAGATTTATTAGATATTAGTCGTAGCATTTTATTGAATGTAAAAGATTCACCCCATCTCTTCTGGGGTAGCTTAAGCTTTAAAAAAGAAAAACAAAAACACCATAGCATATACAAGTTCTATCCAAGTAATTCTTTCATAGTTTCAAAGTAGATCACTGTAGAGCAGTTTAAAAAAAGAACAGTTTCACCCTGACAGTGGGAACGCCCTAAAAACAGTCGTAGGCATTTTCATTTAATGCAGCTTAAATTACATCTGGTATTTTCAAGCAACAGTGGATCAGTTTTGTGAACATGGAATTATATGTCATATTTATATTCTTACTCCTTTAATATGGTTTAAATGATCACACTGCGAGGTATACAAAGACATTATTTGTTTGTTTCCACTGTTAAGGTTAGGCTGGCGTAGCTAATGGAGTCAGTCAAAGACTAAGGATATGCTAGGAATCTTCACCATTAACCGTAGATGAAAGCGTTATGTGAAATCTCTCTCTTTTCCCCCCGACTATGAAATCACATTAATGTACACATCTATTAAAAGGAAGAAAAAAGTAATAAAATGAAAAGTCAAATGAGAGTAAGGCCCACCAAATGTCTTTAAAATTCTTTTAGGTATAAATGACATTAAGATTCTACAAATAGACTCCCTTATTAGATTCCCACTATCATCATCACAATCTGTTATTGAGATTTATAAGCGAACGACGATTGCTCAATTCGTAGGTGAGACTTGTACATGCTACTGAAGAAGCAAGGTGGCGTGGAAGGCCCCGTGGGCGGGGACACCTCTTACCTCCACTCCCTCTCTTTCATTCCTCCTCCAGGAGATGCCGTTGGGAGGGAAAGGGGGCAGGGTCTAAGTCCACGATGCTTCCCTCTCCCACCAGGTGTAGAGGGGAGGGGTGCACGAGTGTCTTTTTTCTACTCCCAGTTAAGGGTGTAGAATTAGGAAAGGTTTTCCCGCCATAACTTGCCCCCTTTTTAAACTCTCTCTCTCTCTCTCTCTCTCTCTCTCTCTCTCTCTCTCTCTCTCTCTCTCTCTCTCTCTCTCTCTCATTCAGCGCAGACCCTGTGTTCCAACTTATGTGGAGCATCTAAGAAAGAAATCAATCAGTGAATTATGAAAGATATTAAAATTCATATGTTTTTAAATGGGTGTTATTAGTCATAAATGAATATTATACTGAACTTGAACAGGGTTTTGTTATTTGTTGTTTATAAGTGTTTTAGTTCTGTACATAGATTTTATATGTATATTTTACTGTTAGCCCGTTAAAAAAGCGAATTGGACAAACACTTTATTCCAGCTACACAGGTAGTTTTATGAAGACCCACAGAAGTTGGACGTATGCGCGTGCGCACTTTCTCTCCACCTTTCCTCTCTTACACTCTTCTTCCTTTCCTGTGTGTGTACATATGGTTACTTCTACTTTTATTACATTTTTCTACTAAAGAAAATAGAAAAGATTTATGTTTGTATTTAAAATGAATTCTAAAAGAAAGCGTTTATAAGTAGATTCTCTTAGGTAATGTTCTATAGATATAAGTCTGTAGATATAGTCCTCTGCATTCTTAAGATTGTGTATTATGTTTTGTTTGCCTAATTTTATTGTTAATTTTATTTGGGATGCTTCATCGAAGGATTAATCATTGTGAAAAAAGCTTTACTTCATTTCTTTCAATAAAGGGTACAATGCTTAAGAGTAAGAATAAAAAGCAAAAAAAAAAAGATTTCAGAAAATATAAAAATGCAAAAGCAAGTTGTCTTTTTTATTCTAAATATCTCGAATGTATTCCATTGCATTACTGGAATGGCCACACTTTGTATGGCTTGTATTGGCCAGAAAAAAGGTTTATTATATCATCAAAACTTGAGTAAGGCGACAAGTAGCTCAATCCCGTTGATAAGTTCCTTGATTCTTGGCTTTCTTTTTTTTTTCTAATGATCGTCACCGTCACATTTCCATTATGTCATCATTCCGTCATCGTCATCATGTTTAAATCTGGTGCTTCTGATGTTCTTGCTTCCACCGGATCCCGTCGACGGCATTTAAGTAAATTCCCTGATTAGTTAGGAGTCAATGACATCCACAATCCCCCACCCTGAAAGGTCTTCACACATCCCCTAAGGGAAAACTACTAACTGACCCAGAATTGTACCAGGATATGTCTCCTCAATGGTATTAAGATTAACGGGTGAAATTCAAGTACAGGACCCGCAGAGGTTTCGCGATTACCGTGAGAACTGACGCCACTGCCGTAGGAAGACTACGGTTGTCTGGTATTGGTGGCACGAAGATAGGAGTGAAATAGAAAACTGATGCTACACCCGCTGTCTCATACCAATAAAATGAGGTGTATTGTCAAGAGAGAGTCACACTGACCCTGAGGACTGATGAAGTATGCCTCGATGCGGAAGGGAAAAAAATAAACAAAAAGCTTTGGAATATTGGTTCAACCTGGATTGTCAACAAGCGAGCGAGGCCAACAAGGCACCGGATGGTGAATCCCCTAGAGTAAAATGTTACAGACGATTGTTTCTTTAAACGAGATACAAAGCCCTTGTGTATAGGATCCCTTAATACCACAACCATGGTTTAAGAAGAATCATCGAACACCTAATATAAAGTATATACATATATAAATATATATTACCTAGTGCGTTTAGAAACCCATACATTACATAGCTTATAGAATATATAAGTATTCGTAATCCATTGGAAGTGGTGATTGAATGTGTGAAAGCAAAATTATTATTGTTCTTGTGATGACCAGTCGTGCTTCCTTTTGCGCATATCACTTATGGGTAAATACTGCTGTGTTATGTACGGAGTAAAACTACTAATAATAGATAAGCTAGAACCCCAGATATCACAAGGAAACTACGTAGTCTTTATGTTTCTTTTTAAGCTACATTTAGAAAAAGATTTGCAAGTTGTAGTGAAAGTTATAGTAAACAGTAAGTATAATAATAATAATGATAAAAGGTGCACTATACTTTTTTGATTTGCAAATCTCTTTTAAGAATTTTCTAGTACTTCTCAATAACAGTTGCTTGAATTTAGTCGAGTGGTTTTAGGGATCACATCCGAGAGGAACTCCAGAAAGAGGCAAACTCGGTGGTTATTACTGTAACACTATCAACTCGTGACCACCACTTACCAACCACTTCTCTGCCTGTGTTGGTGAAATGCAGATTAATGATAAAAAAAAAAAAGGTGTAAAAAAAGGAATAAAAAAATGTAGGTTCGCTGCTGCTGCTGCCGCCACGGAATCATAGGAACCTTCAACAGCCAGGCTCCTGTCGCCTTACCAAAAAAAAAAAATAATAATAATAATAAATAATGATAAAGACTGTCCTTTGAATCAAACACAATGCTAGCTATCAATAGAAGGAGGACGCACCCCAACCCCACAAAAGCAATTTTTTTTTCTTCGAAAATTCTGTGATGTTTTAGAGTTTGTTAAGAAAGAATATCTCTAGATAGGTAGGTGGTTCCCTGATGCTAATTCTAGCCGATTCTCTTCAACGACTGCTCTCTTGCTGACAGAGGCTTGAAAGTGTCGTGACCTGACGGCTAGGTATTGTACCTAATCACCCTACTGCTTAGATTGACTCGTTTCCCAAACCTTTAACGTTATTTAGAAGCTGTAGTAATATCAGAAGATAATTGCCGCATTGGCTTAATCAGTATCCCCGAGCTACTACTAATTTCCCAAAAGAGAGGAATTAAAAAAATGCAGCAGTCTGAGCGTGTCCTTCTAATGATGAAACAACTACAACTATTACTACTACTACTACTACTATTACTACTACTACTACTACTACTACTGCTACTACTATTATATTCTAACAGGTGCTCTTGAACAGCGTCTGGATGAGAACCAATCCGTATGGATACAGGAGTATTATTATTGGTGTTATCACATTAAGAATTGAAAGTTTGTCCATGCTTCATTTTTCAAGAACTTGTTCTGGCTTACAAGATGAAGAATCAAAATGCATGATGCTGATATGTTCAATGACAAGGGATTTTTTTCCTCGATTGGTTTTATCATTTTTCTTGGTATTCGCGCAGAGTGGTATGTCCCACATCATTGTCATATCCCTCACAAAAACAAATATAGTAAATGTTTATGCTGTTGTATTTCGCAGTAAATTTCGTGGTATAGCCAACGGATTGTGAGTTCCAGGTGTTGAATTTTAGTGCTGAATCAAGTGAAAGCTCTTGTACTGAGTCCCACGTTTGGACAGACTGAAAGAGACTTGGTGGCCAATTTTTGTCATGGGTGAATAAAAACGTGTTTAAATGTGGAAAATATTGTAATAACAGTAATAATAATTAAGAAGAGACAACTGTGTAGGTAGTGGCAGAGTCCAGAGTGACTTCCCTTCCCCATACCCCAAGCATTGTTCCCAAAGAATTAAAAAAAATGATAATACAAAAATTAGATGTTTGTTACCGAAACTTTTTGAGACAAGATGAGCAGTGTAAAATGTTTACAACCAATGAAAAAGCTGTGGTAAAGTGATTACATTGTAATAAAAAAACATCAAAAATGGTCTTCCAGTGTTTGATTACTTATCCTTTTCACTTTACAATTAGTGTATTTTTGTCTAAACCTTGACTGTGATGGATTTTGAAAAACAGAAACCGTACGATAGAAAGACCTTCAACACCTGCTTAGAAATATTTTAAGACGAAAAAACTATCATAAAAAAGTCATTAAATACCAGTTTGGTACTACGGTAAATACAAGAATGTCTGGACAGAACAAGCCTCCTCCAGTACTGGTATAGAATTGTGACGAAAAACTATTTTTAAAGAAAAACATCAAATGCTTGTTTATGGATTTGAGTTGAGACAATTAAGACAAACTACTAGGTCAAGGTCAAGGAAGTCTCTAGGTCAAGGAAGTCTAGTTAAAGTATCTTCAACTGAAATTCAGGGTATTATTTAAATTGCATTTAAATATCAGTATATGCATGTAGACCTGTAAGTATGAACTTTCCCGCATAGATATGTTGCGTTCCTTACCCACGTACACAGGTACATCAATTCTTGAAGTTACAGAATAGATGCAAGAACCAATTCCTTCTACCAAAACGTCAGATTTTGAAATCTTTTTCCATCGATGATCAAATATTACAGATCAGATGCTCAATTAAACAGAAAGAAAACAATGCCAATCCGTTTTGAGCATGGGATAACTTCTCAGCCATCAGTAACTGAAAGAAGGGATGCTGACCTCCGCTTATTTGCCAATAATATAGGAAACAAAATGTGCAGTCACAAAATCCCAATGAGAAATAGTAACTGGACTAAACAAAATACTCAAAGACGCAGCAAACGTCCAAATTCTGTCAAGACTGCAAAAATGTAGCCTGCTCTCTATATCCTTTCTTTCTGTCTCAGTCCCTCAGATGGCTGACTTCCTTAAACAGAGTGATATCAAAGAGATCCGGAATACGGGGAAAAGAAGGGGCTGGGGATTCTGGAAACGAAGAGAGAGAGGTGGTTGTAAAATGCGAGGGACACTAGACTCATTCACACAATGACTGAGTCAGAGGTGAAGCTTTATGCAATCTTTACACGGAGTACAACGACGTGTATGAACTCGGAGGGGAACAGCACCTTAAGAAATGAATGTTAGCAAACACAGCTTCTCTGACACCAGAGTAAAAATGCCTCACATGGTCCACTTTCTCCAAAGGATGTGATACACATACGTGGTCGCAGCTCATTCAAGGTACCACTCATTCTCCCTATTTATGAATAATCTTATTTGAAGTCCACATGAAGGATAAATGAGTTTTAATCCGTTTCATTTCAAAACAAGGCTTCATAGCCAGCACATTCCTCACTGCCAGTCCCAGCAAATTCCGTAGCACTCATAACAGTCCAGTAATTTCGCAACAGAAAGCAGTTGTTTCCAAAGCAGTCGCCTCCATTGTCCCTTTTATGCATCAATGACCATCATTGCTGAGCTAAATTAGTTCTCCCAGCGATTCATCAATTATATTTTTATCCCAAAACCATCTTCAGATATTGACATGGAATACGGTATCTGGGACCCATGAGGTCATTCAGCGCTGAATCTCCAGATATTGTAATCATTCTTCTAAGATCTCACAAAAACACGAATGTATCATAAACGTACGTCGATGGTCACGAGATGAGCTAATCTATCCCTTAACAATTTCGTAAAGGAAAAGAACGTTTTCCGGGAGTCTTCGCTTCTGTTATTTTGAGGGAAACTTGTTACGGTAATATGTTCAAATATGACAATATCATTTAAAAGGATCCTACAAAAAAAAAAAAAAAAACGATTTAAATCTGTAAGCATTTCATTTTTCATGCGAAGGGTAAGGTGACTTACGAAGGAAAACCTTGCCTATAACACATAAAAATATATACACTGCTGTTTTTTCCAAATCGGGTTTCCATGCAAGTAAAAGGTGCACTATAATTTTTACACTGTATTTTTAAACGAATTAAAGTATCCCAAAATTTTCGAGTTCTGAAGTATGCGAGAGTACTTGATAGCCAAACGGTTCTGTTGACATGTCATCAGACCAAACTTTCACATATCAAATAAAGACTGGGAGGCCGAAAGGTAAATCTGGATTACTGGAATGATGTCTCAGATTCCACCTTAGCATCAGTGGAATCTTCCTATCTATTTTTATAACTAACATACTGCGAAAGAGTCTTGAGAAATACAGAAATTCTAAGAATGTCTCTACATTGTGACCTACAAAGAATATGATGAATAAAATGAATATCAAGTGCTATATATATATATACTGGTCCAGACCCTGACTTAAAGAATTCAATGCTCGCAAAATCAATGGTCTGTTACCGTGGCTAAAAAACTAGCGTTATGAAGAGGCAATGTCATCTAATTTCCATTAAAATGGAAAAACTCGAGTATCAGCTCATTACCTGGTGGAGAAGCAATAGCCCCTGTTTATCAAAACAATAAAAAAAAATAACTAACGGAAATCAATCTAATATTCCATTATGATAATGAGTCTTTGTTGGAACTAACCGCTGGTAATGCTCAGTAAAATTATGACCATTAAATGCAAAGGAAAACATAAAAACTTTGTCATGATCCCTACTTGCAATTAAGACACTGAATTCCCAGAATGAAGCAAAATCCTCAATTTCAGCAAAACTGAAAGTTATATGTTCGAAGAATAAAGGCCCTTTCTGACAGCGAGCATGAATAAGAAAAATAAATATTTAAATAAATATAGAGAAAAGCAACGGTCATTTATGCTAAAAGCTATAAAAAAGTAATGGCCCTTTGTTACATGTAAACGTCGTAAATAGCTTCACGAAATGTTTATAACCCTTAATGATACACGTAAGCTATGACAAAAGTTGCAGAAAACTATTGAATTACGATAACGAGGCTACTTTTCTAATATAAACAAGTCACCCTAATCAATTTAATAACAGCAATCGCTGCTGTTGTGAGGATAACGACTTGTATTTAAAGAAAAAATTACTTAAATACAGTCTCACAATGTCAAAAATTAATAAAAAAAAAAAAGGGGGGAGGAGAAAAACTGACTATTTTTAAATACCTGGCACATTTCCAGACAGAAGTGCTACTACCGTCTTCCCTTCCCCAACAACTTCCTATCCCCGGTAAGATTAAAACAAGCAGGACCACGGTCCTCAACTACACTGAAACTGGGTTTTGAACATTCCATAATCAAGTTAATCCTATTAGAAGTTTCATACTTAAGAACGGAAAAGTTTCTGGACGATCTGGCATTAGCAGAGGAGGAAAAGGAAAAAGGATCGGGTTTTCTAAAAAGAGAAATAGCCAGTGAACTATATCGCTTCTCCCGGATGGCCCGGAGACAAAGATTAAGACTTTCTCTCTCTCTCTCTCTCTCTCTCTCTCTCTCTCTCTCTCTCTCTCTCTCTCTCTCTCTCTCTCTCGTTTCTGAACTTAAGGAAGCTGAGCGTTGAAAGAGATCTGGCGACAAACTTTCTACATTTCATTTTGATTAAATACTGTCCATAAAAACCATAAATTACCATAATGGTATTAAAACAGCTCCATCAGAAACTTAGTTAATTTTGGACACATTTCGATACATTGTATCAAAAGTATCCATTCCCCATATATATCCTTTTAAAACCAAGTAAACAGACAGACATCTGAAGAGCATAAAGTGCATTACTATTTGAACAAAATGTTAACATCCTACGGAATAAACAATTAGTCATTCAGTCTGCCTTCTCATGGAAACACTTCTGATCACTCTTACAAAGTTCGTTGCCACTGGTATATGAGGTTTCTGAACATTTTTTTCTTTTAACATCTTACATCGGACGCCCCACAGAACTTTTAAAATAGCTGTGTCTGGCTCCTTATTAGAGAATGGCTCAGAAATTGTTTGGATTACACCGGTCCAAAGAATGTGAAAAGGTAAACGATACCAAAGCTGCAATTATGTGAAACTTATAATTTACAAACTAACATGGATACGGTTATCAAAATTCGCACGCTTTGTCAGAGCCTGAAACTGGATTTTTCCCAATCATACGTCTTTTTCTACTTTGGAGGGAATACTCCCAGACAATATTACCCATGTGTGTGTGTGTACGGACTTAATTAAAGCCAGGGTTGCTTTCCTTCACTGACCAAATGGTAAGCGGTACAACGTACAAGTGAATACACACACACACACACGCAATAGAAAACTTTTGTTCAGAAGCTACACATCAAGAACTTCACTACAAAATAAATGATGAGGTACTGACGAAGTGCATGCAAATGTTCCCTGGGTATTTCATATACACTGCAGACTATTGTAAATGAAATATATATAATACACAAACTATAATGTTGCGAGACACCTTCTACGACTAAAAGGAGACAATCCAAAGGCCATGACTCTTCAAAAAGTACCTCTTATTTCGATACGGAATTAAAAGACATACATATCACCCGAGTAAATCATATGTATGGACAGATGGATATTTATAAGAAACCACGCTAACACATCACTGAGAACCAGTACACCATTTTCCTTATTGCTAAGATACAACAAAAGATCACTAATTTCAATGTTCATCGTTTAAATCTTTATCACAAGTGAACCTCGTGTGCAGCAAACTTCAGCTGGTCCATACAGGACTGCTCATCAGTGGCGCACCAGATAACACTTTGCCTATCACCTCTGTCTGAAACACACACTCGTCCTTTTTGAGTACTACGGTCCTATTCCTCACACCTAGAAATCCCGAATTAAATGTTATCTTCACCGACCTACCCTCTTCCAGTATTTCCACCAAATCAAACATCTCAAAACACTCCTGATGCGCGCTTTTACCCAATTTACCCAATTTATCATTTTCTGACAAATTATGGAACCTCTACAAATTTTACTGTTTAATCCCGCACTAGTAATGATGTATTACACAAAGTTTTCATCCCAACAGCTTCCGCATTCTTTAATTCATTCAACACAAACGGATACTTTCATAAAGGAGAGTTTGCTCAACAACCCCTCCAAATACATCAACATTTAGTTCGACCGACTCCCTTCCTGTTCTATACCTTCCGTAGAGATCCTTCTCCCTTCCTTATTTATCTGTTCTGTGAAACATCTCTTGTCTCATCTTGCCACCACCAGCTCTCTTCACTCATGAATAACCACAGGAACCACACACTCATCCATGCTACGCTCTTTGTCTTTTTTTGTGTGTGTGTTCATCCTTTCAACCCATTTCCAATTCCCTCTATGCTTTGTCTTATTAAATCATCCTGTTACACACCCACTAAGAACTGTGTAGCCTCAGCTACTTATCATCAACATCTTTTTATCTACAATTTCCTGGCATTTACCTGAAAACGCTATGGAGACATATTAGTAATCTTCTTTCTAACCAGCTTCACAACAAACCAGAGACTTCTGGCTCCATATCTTAAGACAAGTCTCCCATTCATCACAAAAATTCCGAATCACTCTCCTCATCAGCTTCCACACCGCATCTCTATCGTAAGATTTCTCTTTGTTCATGAATGTCAGGCATGGCATCTCCTCTTTACTCTCACTGTTATCGCAACCCTCTTCCTTGTCTAATTCCAGGCAGTTTTTCACGATCAACTCCTCTATTCTGTGTCTTACATTCTCGGTCAAACTGCTAAAATATACCTTGCCTGATATAAAGTACTTAGCAATGTTATTATCCTGAAATTCTGACAATCGTCTCCATCACATTTCTCTTACGCAAAGGAATAATTATTCCTTTCACAAGACCTTTTCCCTCATCCTAATAGACCTTTTACCATCTGGTCAGCGACTAAATTATACTACTGTAGTGATAGTATATACTGTAGTATATGGTGAGACATTTCGCGTATATTCCCATCAACTTCACGGTTCAAACTGCCTTCCTTTCTTCATCAAATGAGGGATCTCTACAAAATGTAACAGTTGCACAAGTCGAAAACAGAAGAGTTCAAGATGACAAAAGTGCGTGTGATTTACCCCGGACAGTTCTACCAGGCCTTCGAGTAAGAGAGAGAGAGAGAGAGAGAGAGAGAGAGAGAGAGAGAGAGAGAGAGAGAGAGAGAGAGAGAGAATGCTGTTCGTTCACCCATAAACTGTGATGTATACGTTGACTGTAACTAAGAAAACCTTTCACACTGGTTTAGGAATCTGACAAATACATTGAAGAGAGAACAGGAAATTGGAAGAGGAAATTTTAATTGTTCAAAAATACAAAATGCAGCTAATAAACTACATTTACTCGCAACCCTTTGGAAAAACTTACTAAAAGTACAACTGACATTACAAAACCATAACTGAATTTGTGCTATGGGTGGCATCCATGAAAATGGCAGCAGTAAGATAATGGAAGTTGAACTAGCAACAAAGGTTTAGAGTAAAAATAAAACGAGTTTCTGACATTTGTTGTAGCAAGTAAATGTCTCCTCTGTCAACGGGCAAACTATGCAAAGGAAACCTGCGGTAAAATGTATTCACCCTGGATTTTAGGAGTATTTTTTTCCATTAGGATTTACAAGACCTTCAGCCCACTAGATTTCTAAAATATTTATACAACTGGGATTTCTGAATCCTTTATCTCTATAACTTCTAAAATTTTCATCCAAACAGAAGAATAGTATTAGGGTAGTTATGCATTGCAGCTTCGCTTGGACTTCTGAAGTTCCAATTGCACGACATCTTCTGGGAGGCTATTCCACAGTCCAACGGTGTGAGGAATAAAACACCTCTGGAACGGAGAAGTTCGACAGCAAGGCACATTTACTGCATATTGGTGCTGTTGTCCAGCGAATCTGGTTGGTCTCGGCAGATAAAGGAGATCAGGGATCAATTGTGGATGTGAAAGATCTCTTTTGAAATACAACTTATGAAAAAGTGAAAAACAAGAGATCATCCGTCGATGGTCCAATTCATAACTGCTACTATTAGGAAACAGAAACCTACCATCAGGGGCAGAAGCAGATATCCACACCGGAGAACAGTATTCTAGTAAAGGAAGTACAAATGACCTAAAAAATGTTGCACTGATTTTATCACTGTTATAAATATATGAGGCCTTAAGAACGATACTTAACTTTCATGCGGCATTTGCTGTAACTTTCATTAGATGTTTCTTAAAAGTTAGATGTGAGTCAAAAGTTACACCTAGAATAGTTAAAGTTTCAGACTCATTCAGCAAAGTCCATCCACCTGAAAGGGAGGATGGGGTGGGAAATCTGTATGAGATCTGCTAATCAATAGTGTTTTCGTTTTACTGGAGTTCAGCCTCATACCCCACCGACTACACCATTCCCTGTTCCAGTCCATGTCCCAGTTAAGGCTGACGGCAGTTCCATTTCTCATAAGTGAAGATTTTACTACACCCACAAGTGTTGCATCATCGGCATCTGAGCAACCTTGTTTTCCAGACCAACAACCATATCACTTGTATATATTAAAAATAATAATGGACCAAGAACTCTGTCCTATGGAACTCTAGACACAATAGGTTCTCAAGTTTATAAATAAGTGCCTTGTGATTTACTAAATCCAAAGCATCACTCAAATCTATTTGAATTACTCTACACTCAAAACCCTCATCTAGCTTCCCTTGCAAATGGCATGTTAAGTGTAAAAGAGCATTGCCGGTACCTAACTGCTTCCTGTATGCATCTTGACTCTCAGCTAATAATCCTTTAGATTCCACATACTTATATAGTAACTTACAAATAAGTTTTTCAGGAACTTTGGAGAGCACAGGGAGAATAAAGATCAGCTTGTAGTTAATGCAGTCTGCAGATATGCCACTCTTTGGAATAGGCACTGTATTACTGAGCTTGCGCTCATCTGCAAAGATACTTCATCAGCATAAAAATCCGTAGAATCTACTAATCTTGGGAGACAAAACCCTAGCAACTTTTTAAAAAAAACAAAGTGAAGAAACCATCAGGATCTTCTCCAACCCAGGTACCAAGATTATCCTGATTTTTCTTAACAACCCTAGAGTGAAATGCAAATTTTATATGAATAGGTTCAGGATGACAATTATCAGGGACAGGAACATCCTCACCTGATTGCGTTTTTAGCTTACCATCAAAGCTCAAAGATGAAGCAGTTCAGCAAGGAGTTATTGTTTTCCTAGGGCCAAGTAACAAAAATTTACCATCATTGTTAGTGGTGGTGGTATCATCAAAATGGATGTTTGTCCTAAATTTGATGACTTTTGTCCTAAATTTGCCTGGCCCAAAGATAGATGGATTTACTCAAGTGGGCTGTTCTCCTTACCTTTAATGTGAGTCTTAGGCAATGGAATTAGATCCATTTCCCTTCAATGAACTTTGTACTGGTGGAAATTGCATCTTTCAGGTCGACCTGTGTCTTGTGCTGGACAAGACTGCAGGATAAACATAACTCAAGAAACAATCCTCTTGCATTACAGGAAGAAGCGCTTTCCAAAAGACAGATACATATAGAATCGTCGAATCTGGATTGCAGTCTACAGCAAATATGTATATACTGTAGAACTTTAATGCGCGCCTAAATCAAAGAACTTCATGACAACTCCACTATGCTCCATCAAACTTTTGGGGCCAGACACAAGTTCAAGGGTGCAGTCCCCACTCCTTTGCCCCTAAATTATGCTGATGTTGTGAGCTTCTGCAGCTGATGGAAATTGCATTTCAGGTCGTGTCTTGTGCCAACGCCGAAAACAACCTCAAGCTGAGTCCCAGCCACAGATGCAATCAGGAATCCTGTTACTCTGCTCCCATGCGGTCGAACTCAGCCTTGTGAATCAATTCCAGTTAGAGTACGGTCATTTCTGAGAAGCCATAGAGCCTGATACGCAGTCCCGGAGCACTACCCAGTTCCCCCTCATTGTGCACGAGCACTGGATCCTTGCAACTCATTCAATCAGCATTAACCGCTTTCTATTCCAAAGACTTGCTATTCACAGTCTAATAGTGTTTCACATTTTATTGAGTTGCCTGCTGGATCACCAGTTTTCAGATTAATTTCATGACTGCTTCATTTGTAAATAAATTCATCTTAACGTAACTAGTGACTCATTTCCCATGGCGACCTTCCAATCCCTAACTTAATTACTGATAATTAAGTTAAGTCACACCTAGTTCCCATCCATTTTATTACATTCTAGGTGCTTTCTGTTGGCCCCTCAAAGGCAGTCCATGATAAAAACCCCCTTACATTCTTCCAACAGGCCTCAGAACGTAAATTGACAGTTCAGGGCCTTTACAATTCCTTCATACAAGTAATAAAATTTATTAAGCTGGAACCTAAGTACTAAGTACCTGAGGTTTTTCCCAGACAGGCGCCTAGCTCTCAACATACCAGCAAATTTTACCAACTTTCCCACCCAGCAGCGAACGAACTGCTAACATTTCATTCAACTTACCCCTTCACAGTGAGATATGATGGAAACGAACACATGAGAACATGCTTTACAGAAATAAATCTCTTGACTCACATAGGGACAGAATCCCGGTCTTTCAAGGGAGAGTCCAAGCCATTAGCAATTCCTCCACGCAAGTCATAAAAGAAACTGGAACCTATATACTACGTACCTGAGGTTTTTCCCGGGCAGGCACCTAGTGCCGAACATACCAGCAAATTTTGCCCAACTTCCCGACCCAGCAACGAATGAATTGCTAACATTTCATTCAACTTACCCCTTCACAGTGAGATATGATGGAAATGAACACATGAGGGGGTTAAGTCGAATGAAATGCTGGCCATTCATTCACTGCTGGGTCGGGAAGTTGGGTAAAATCCGTTGGTGCGATGGACGCTATGAGCCTGCCCGGGAAAAACCGCAGGTTTGTAGTACTTAGGTTCCAACTTCTTTTATGACCTGTATGGAAGAACTTGTTAATGCCCTGACTCTCACTCGAAAGACTGGGGTTCGGTCCCGATATGAGTCCGAAATTCATTCATGTGAAACACATTCGCATGTGTTCATTTACACACACATATATATACATATATATATGCATATATATACATATATATGTGTGTGTGCGCCTGTGTATATGTGCGTGTGTGAACGCGTGCGCACGTGAGAGAGAGAGAGAGAGAGAGAGAGAGAGAGAGAGAGAGAGAGAGAGGTAAATTCTTACTTGGCAAAACTGTCGACAATCGACGAAAGTTTGGACGCTTATCTCAAAACTATACGGAAAATGTGGTTCTGGAGCTGTGCGCGCTTCATAACTCGTAGCTCCAATACTTAGCCGTCATTAATGAATTCTTTAGTGGAAAAAAACGCCTGATCTCTCCTAAAGCGCATATTAATAGTAAAGTTTACAGAACATGCAAGGGGGATGCTGCAAGTATCATGTTAGTAATAAGATTATTAAGTGGATTTTTCCTCTTTACATGAAGAGGGTCTTCAGGAGACGAGATAGAGCGACATAAAGAACGTGTTATCGATATGAAGGAAAGGGTGTACTATTGTTTAACTCCAAACTGATTGATAATGTAATTAGTAATGTCTCTGGTCAAATGACTAGAAAGAGACAAAATGGTGGATCTTTAAAAACTGTGATGTCAACGATTTAGAGTTTTAAATCTCCTTTTCATCCGCATTTTACTTTTCCAACAGCAATTTCAATATTTATAGTTCACATTAGGCTCTTTCTTCAATGACTTCTAGATTTACTGAATGAGAGGAATGAAATATTAGGATAAATTTGCTATCGGTGAATGAAAATATAATTCTATGTCGTGTATCGAGACCGAATGGGACGAAAATGAAACTGATAAGGCCAATAAACAACGTCATCGAAATTCTAGAACAGACTCGTAAAAGAAAATAATTTCGAATTTCATAATACAAGATATATGACTCTGAAATCCGATAGCAATCACTGTAAGACAAACACAGCTACGAATTTGAAACTTAGTTGCATTTTTTGCACTGTTTTTGTTTGATGGGTATATTACCAGAGACTGGGTACAATTTCAAAATGTATAAAGATGTAAATTAATATGCTCTCATATATAATGCTTCATTTTAGGAGCCTTAAATATATTAAAGGGTCTTTGCAGCTCATTTTCGGCCCCTAGGGTTTTCTCCCGGTTCCACCTTGAGATCTTTTAAATTCATCTCTCTTTATTTTCTGGGCCTTATTATCTTGCTGTCTAACCTTTCTAACGCCCTCATTTCATTGTCTTAAGCTCTGAACGGCCTCAAGTGCCCTGTGCTTGGCTTGACAGCATAAAATTTCAAAAAACCATTTAAAACATATTCAAGTCTAATTGCTGATCAGATTTACGCACGTTCTGATTTATTTGTTCCCTACTGTGCAGATGAATTATACATAGCTTCCATGTTTCCAGTGTTACTGTAGTGTTCAGGAACCACTTTGGGGGCTTTACCAATTTTCTCACAGACTGGCTCAGTATCCGAAATGAAGATCACTCTTACACAGTGAATAATTACAATGTCATGTGATACTGATACAATAAACGCAACGCCTAGTGCGCGAAAGGGGGACGAATCTCCCCGCACTGGCAATTATCACTTTCCCCTTAAGTGGTTGGTGACCATAATTATCTGACGTGACAGTCATAAATCACGCGAGGCTTAAACTGTTTGCGGAATATTTGTTGAATCGCCTGGTAATCACGCACACGAGACAGTTGTTGAAATCACACTTTTGCAAACAAGTGAAATTTAACTCAAACTGTATGTCAAACCTGAACCTTATTTAATCACGTCGGATGAAACCTTTATGTTTAACATTGCTGAAATCTATTTACTGTCAGGGAACAAAGAGGCCTTTGCAATGATCCCCGTTTTTGACGAAAAAAAAAAAAAAACTTGCATATGGCACATCTGTAATTGCATGAGACGTTTTATGGACAAAACTAATTACTTTCATTACACGAAGACTTGACATGCGACCCAAAATAATCGATGATACTGCTGATAATAACAGCAAAGATAATCACACGGATTACTAGGGATGACTAAAAAGATATTAAAAATGACAAAACATCTGTCACAATATTGCATATCAAAATAATCTGAAATTATTTCGATAAAAAAAAGATGCTTCACGAACACACCACGTCATGTCACATCAGGCCTTCGCAGTTGTGTTTTTGTAGTTTTCTGTAAAAGAAAACTATTGAGATGGCTTTGTCTGTCCGCCCTCAGACATTAAAAACTACTGAGGCTAGGTGGCTGCAAATTGGTATGTTGATCATCCACCCTCCAATCATCAAACGTACCAAATTGCAGCCCTCTAGCCTCAGCAGTTTTTAAGCTATTTAAGGTTAATGAGCCATAATCGTGCGTCTGGCAGCGCTATAGGACGGCCATCACCAGGCCGTGGCTGAAAGCTTCATGGGCCGCGGCTCATACAGAAAACTTGATTGCGCCGAAGAAACTTCGGTGCACATTTTACTTGTTTTTTTTTTATCTCACACTTAATTTCAGATATTTTTGGGATAACAACGAACAGAACGACATGAATTTGAATATTTTCTGATGACGAAGCTACGAGCTGACCGAAGACTGTTATCATGGCAAAAGGAGTCAAGGGAGCTTCCTAAAACGGTTACAATTCCACGGTTTTATAAGTAATAATAAACAGCTGGTTTAGGTGCCGAAAATGATCATAATCACTCGACAAGATTTACACGTATTACTATTAATACTCGGCTTATACAAGATTACGACCTACTTATCTACATCTGAAACTGTCCAACGACAACATGAATCGTTTAGTTTTATGCCCTTGATCATTCTATCTTCAGTATATGTCATGAACTTATCATCTATGAGTGAAAGTGTTTCCTTCTGAAAACTGATCCACTTCACAACATCAATCATAGAATATTACCAAGTTTATTCCTGATCTCTGGTTTACTTGCTAATCGTTTCTTTAGACTTTCCACTTAACAGAAGTAGGGCAAACATTCACTCATAATATCAGAAACAAATATTCTAGTTGCACAAGATTTTAGAACGCTCTATGCTGTAGCAGCAAGATTCTAAGGAGCAACAAAGTAGCGGAGATACATCGATATATATCCATTTAATGGCAAAATTTGCCAGTGACAAGAAAGGCACAGAAAACAAAAGCTGACGACGGAACACTGGCTGTTAATTGGCGCAGTATATACGATTTTCGTTAATTGCATTTAAAGCTAATTCGTTGCTTCTTTCTATATACTGGAGACTAAGGATGATTAATTTTCTTTACTTTGGAGATACTCCAAACCTGAGTAACAGGCAGAATTTTGAAACATGGTAAAACTTAAAAATAAAATTTCCACTTAATGATTTCGACTCTGGTAGTGAATGGAAGCATAGAGAGAAAAATACCTTAAGGGTAGAGTTTACTTTGGTCTGCCCTCAAATCCATAAATGATAAACGCTAAACTTAAACAGAATCAAACAATAACACAGCGTTTTTTTTTTTTTTTTTGCAAAGGAACAAAAATGCTGAGGGAGGAACTGACAAAAATCCTGTGACAAGATGTCTGGACATTTTGAAACCTTGTCTGGACTTGATCGAAAATGATCTTTAATTTTCTACTCGAATACAACCTACGGAATCATCCAGTTTCCTTCCTCAGTAATTTTTAGAATTCAAGTGACTTACAAACGCACACTGTCTTCGTATCGCACTAAATGAAAAGTAAACCTCTTCACGAGAGACACAACCATTCCAACTGGAGGTTAGGGTAGGTATCTAACAACGGCAATGCATTATCAAATAGCAGAAACAAATAGCTGGAAATGATTTCGCTTCTCTCAAACTCCCAACGGAAATAGCCAGAGCCGACAGGGGATTAACGATTCACTTTGATATTACAAGATCATTATCTAGGAATGTTGTGCAAGCAGCCAAAACGCACCCCCCCTCCCTCCCTCCCTCCCTCTCTCTCTCTCTCTCTCTCTCTCTCTCTCTCTCTCTCTCTCTCTCTCTCTGCAAGCAGTCGAGGAATCGGTGACTGAATTTAAACTTAATCGTTTTACTTTTATAGATTCTGCTTGCACATTTCAAGGCTTCATGATATGGAATATGTATATAAAAATGAAAGTATTTTGAACAAAACGAATTAAAGTGTACATATACAGAGAGAGAGAACTCATTTTACACGCTTCATGTTCATCTAGTACCATACAAACAAACACTTATAAAAATATTTTACTTGAGCAAATAAGTACTTTGGAAATTGAAGAGACTGAAGTGAAGATACACATAAACATATAGGCGAACGAGCTTACGATTCTAGATTATAAAAATTTATGTCGCTGAGCGTCAAGTCCTGGGTTAGATGGGAAGCAGCCGACGAAATTACAGGCTCTCGAGTTAATTACACTACAATCTTAACTGTGTGTGTGTGTGTGTGTGTGTGTGTGTGTGTGTGTGTGTGTGTGTGTGTGTGTGTGTGTGTGTGTGTGTGTGTGTGAGAGAGAGAGAGAGAGAGAGAGAGAGAGAGAGAGAGAGAGAGAGAGAGAGAGAGAGAGAGAGATTGTGAAATCTTGATTTATATGACTAAAAAATGACTAGTACCATCCGTCATCCACGGAATAATTACAAAGAGAGAGTCTTGGGTTAAATGACTTATAGCTTAAAAGAAATCTAAGTCTATCAAAAAGAACAGTTCTCTTTATGCATATCTGAGATTTCTAAATAAAAGGCGAAAATAACTGTTATCAAGTGAGATTTTTTTTTTTGCAAATAGCAATAACACGTTTCACGTAAAAAGACAAAAAAACTCGCAAACACTGCCTCGGTAATGTTAGCATAACTGAAAGGGCTGCGTATAAGGAAAATGCCCCTTTCCAGAACGACTGCAAGTAACTTTCATATTAAAAACTCTGGCCAGAGTAACGAAAAATCTTTTATAGCGAGTGGCAAGACAATCCACGAGGCTTATATCATAAAAGGTGAATACACCGAAATCCAATTTCCCATAGAGATCTTCAAAGAGGCAGAAGATATGCAAACCGCCCGTGCCCTTATCAATTTTCCATTAAAGAGCTTCTTGCCTTTAATATAATGCAGAAGCCTTCCATTGGCTCTGCTCAATACAAGGCAATTTTCTTGCGGCCATCTTGTAAAACTGGTTCGTTAAATTGGAGTTCCGTATTTGCGCCACTTTAGGTGTTATATTGAAAAGTCCCAGCCACTTTTTCCTTGCTCTGCTGGTCGGTCATTTTATTTTTTGAACCTTGCAAAATCTTCAGACGTTTTAGTTTTCATTACAAGATTTAAGCCTATGGAACAGACCCTTGCCTAGTCTAGACTTTAAATCAACAAAAAATAAAGGAGAGGGGCGCTGAAGTTGAGCTTGACCCTGAAGGAAACGACATATATGCATCCAGAAGAATGTTTAAAGGCTCAAAGAAAATAGAAGCAAGGCAAGAATTCCAAATCTCGCCAGAAGAGGGAAAGGTGCTGGCCATTTAGACTTGTAATATAAGGGTTACTAATTTCCCCAAAGTAAAGATGCTTCATGCTATGTCCTACAGGATGTTAGGAGGCTGCCAGAGTAGCTTACCAGAACACTAGATAAAACCGTATCTGTAGAATGCAGAGCATTAAGTCACCTGGCAGTGGAGAGAAAAGAGAGAATAATAAGGCCTTCATAAAGATGTTAATATTGGGACGAAGAAACAATGTACAAACTTCTACTTCTTTAAAAGAAATTTCATATCATGTGACTGCTCAAACACAGATGCAATTTAAATGAACAGCAAAAATTTTGACATAAGTTGAGAGGCTAAATTAAAATTTTACCAAACGTGATGAAATGATGGAGTGGTTTAACAAAAAGACAAGAATATGTAAACTGTGTCTTAAAGACATTGGATATGACTACGTTACGTGATCCACATTCGGGCGGCGGCCTCTCATCATCAGAGTTGGCATGAGAAGGAAAGAACAATTCGGGAGTAAATGCACACAGCAGCTAGGACTGCTAGTGCAAAAAAGGAATAAGGAGTATACATTCGAGTATACATAGAAGGGGTAAATGTCACAAACAAATAGGAAAAGTGGAGGTGTGGAAATAAAGACTGAAGAGCATCACTAATATATGGAAAGATGATGTGACATCATCAACATCATTACACATTTCACTAGCAATAACCCAGATGTATATGGAAAGATGATGTAACATTATCAACACCATTACACATTTCACAAGCAATAACCCAGATGTAATGAGAACAAACTGCAAGAGACACGATAGTTTCATAAGAATGCTGGAAAATAAGAAGGAAGGTTCAAACTAGATATAACTTGACCAAATTCATTACAGTAAGAGAACCGCAAAAGATGAATAATTCAAGGATGGAACAGCACCATGGTTTGGAAAAGTATAAGTTTAACCAGACCACTGAATTAGGGCTGGCCCGAAGGATTGGTATTTTACGTGGCTAAGAACCAATTGGGCAACGGGACCTACAACTTATTCGGGCCATTACACCGAGAAATGAATTTCTATCAGAAATAAACAATTCTTCATTGGCCGGTCGAGGAACTCGGGCCGAGCAGTGTTGGTTTGGAGTGGTTTGGAAGGGGGCTGAAACAGTGCATGTATCCAAAGATAGAACATGTTCCCGTTTGATATGAAAGGCAATGGAAGAAAGAGGCCTATGTTCTCTTTAGAATTTATGAAGAAATATAATAGAAGGCATAGGATTAGAAGGGCAAGTCGCTGGGAGAGGGCCAAGAAAAAAACTGATGTGATTGAAAACAGTTTTTTCACTAAATAAGCAAGCAGTATCTCCATATAAAATTCTTAAAAACTACTTTGTAAATGACCACAATTCTATGTTTACAGCAGATGAGACCCAGACAGTAAATTTTTAATGAACTTTAAGAAGGCATGACCTACAACAGGGCACACTGGGAATGACTTACTGACTGTTTCCCCGATGTGAAAACCAGGTAACAGAGCAATCCAAACAAATGGTTCTGAAGAAAAAGTTTTACGAAAGAAGCGAATGCCTTCCATATTAGCCAAGATATGAGATAGTTAATGTTCAATTCTATATTATAAAGTAAATTTTATGTCTCAGTCAGCAGAAAAGAACTCGTAGCAACTGAAAAGGATCCGAATGAATAAATGCCAATAGGCTTTGATGATCAAAAGCAAAATATGGGAATAAAATATATATATATATATATATATATATATATATATATATATATATATATATATATATATATATATATATATATATATATATATTTATATATATATATATATATATATAATATATATAATACATAATCAACAACAAGCCAGAACTTTTCAATAATGCAGAAGCCAAAACGCCACCTTGGAAGCAAACATTAGTATAATTCACAGAGGTATGGAAAGTACCAAGAAAGAATAATTAGACACGTTTATTACATGATGGAGACGAATATCTTGAATATCTTGAATGCATTTGAAAGGAGGCAGAACTACCCTGCAAGGAGTTGTCATGGGGTAGCACCATTACACCACAGGCAAGTCCAGACAGCAGTCTGCTCCTTTTCCGAGATTTGTAGCATCTTTCGATGCTTGGTCCTAACAGTCATATTACAAGAATTCCAATCAAGATACAAAAATAAATAAAACACAACGGAAATGATCACGAAAGGCAATGGGCGTTGACCTGACGAATTTTCAAGTGGCTGGTGTGACAGACTTCTGTGGCAATATCCAAGTTTTTGCATTATTTCTATCATTCACCCTTTTTATTCGTATTTCCCATTCATATATCATGTTTATAGTGCCTATCTATTAGCTGCTTTACACCTTCACACACGTGTTCCGGACCGAGTTTGTTAAGCGCTCAATCCTCCTTTGCCGATTCCCAAAACTTATTTCTTTAAGTTATTTCTCCAACCACAGTCATTAGTACACTAGTATACTGTCCCGAAAATTCTTAACTCTTGTGAGGGTGATGGATAGCTTGAAGAATAGTAAGACTTTTCAGAAGAGGACTTCTTACCATCTATGATCTCCACTAGTGCAGCTAGATTCAACCGCACCATCAGATAACGTGAGGAACTCTTGCTAGTACATCTACTGAACCAAGGGTTTGGATCAGAAGGTATCCTTGGGTGTTTTTGAAGGACATATATTTGTATGAAGATCCAGAGGAGCGAAAGATATAGATGAACTTTAGTCACCGACGCCGGAGAGGAAAAACAAAACTGTTCAGAAAGAAGGTAATCAATTTCATAGAAGGTTATTACATACAAGTTCCAATACCATCCTTAAAAAGATGAGAGGCAAAGACATACTGTAAAATAAAAATAATTACATAAATGTAACAAAGCACAAAAAAAAAAAGACGAGATGCAACCAAGACAGTCGAGGAGCCCTACAAAGATAATGTAAAAATGAAACTTTTATAATTGGTTTACTTCAATTCAATCAGAGCAAGTCTAACTAATCGTTATATCTAATGTTCCACAAACATTCAAATTCTCGTATTTGTCCAAAACTTCATTATATCCTCGGTATTCCACTTCTCTGACATGATGATCCTTCTGAAGGCAAGTGGCAACTGGGAAAGTTTGCTTTTTAAGCGTGTTTGGACCTCAAAGACGCAGCTTATTGTGGAATATCTGGTCGAGATCTAATTAAAACTCCTGAATTGAAAACTAACTAAATAAGTGTATTTGGATCTCAAAGATGCGATATAGATCTAATTAAAACTCCGGTGTTTCTGTACTTAAGATTTCTGCTTTTGATCCTTCTCAGTGTAGTTTTGTGCACTAGGATCAGATAAACCAACAGAAGCAAGAAGTTTTAAGTATGGTTCATTTCAGCTGAAAAGAACTAGAGGCTGCTTTATTCATGATGATCTTTTAAGTCGAAGTTCTGGCTTTCAGTACATCTCTGTGATTAAAAAACAGTTCAAGTAATTCTAAACACGTATCAATAAAATCTTTAAATTACACATGCTTACGCTGGAAGATTATATTTGTCTTTATGAAAATACCGGTTTATCTATTCCTAAGATGTTCATTATAAACGTTTGATACTTGCATCGCTAAAAAGGCATTTAAACTGATGATTAAAAGAACCTCTGGTAACGATCCCTCAGTTCGAATATATGTCTATTTATGTAAATATCGCTTAAGATTAGCTTTCTAAGCGTCTCTCCACAAGACCGTTTAAAGATTCATGCTATGAGCCCAAACGATAAGTTTTTCTTTGAAGCGAGAACTTAATGTGCCGAAACCAAAATATGAAATTTGATTAGAAGATTTTCTTATTGTTTTCCAGAACCTCCCAAGATGAATGCTTTACGCCATACTAATTAGACATCAAAGTCTCTCAACAACTGTTTCCAGGTCACGGAAATTTATTTACGTCTTGCACCATCAGCCTCATTTGATTCATTAATCGCTGATTTAATGAGACGTTCCGCTTCCTACCGTACTTTTACAGCAAATGGTAAGAGTATTATCTCTCTCTCTCTCTCTCTCTCTCTCTCTCTCTCTCTCTCTCTCTCTTTTTAGATCCTAACAATTAGAAAAAGCTGGTGACAGAAATCGCCTCTGCTGAGCGTGCTTTAATTTTATGCCAGTTATGTTAAAAATTCTACACTTCCCCGAACCTGATTGTTATCATCTCCTAAAAGACGCGGGCAACTTTGAGAATTAATACCGCATTTCCGCACCGCACACACACACTGACGGGTAGAAAAAGGTTTTGTTATACAGTTCAATAATGAGTAAAGGATTCTAATACAAAATGAAGAAACATGCTAGTTGCTTTAATTGAACAAAGGGAAAATCACTCAATTAGGAAATGACACGAATAATCGAGCTGATTTCGAAGGTGAGCAATTATTTCTGACGAACGCAGCAGGTACTGAGGCTACGCAATGTCTTGAAAAGTAATTGTCATCTTTCAAAGGGAATTCAAGAACTCTAATCAAAAGAACAATAAACTGGCATTTAATAGCAGCACAAACTCAAATTCCCTCCAAGTCCTAATTAACGTCCATAAATTTCAATATATTACCGGTCTGCAGTGAGGGTTCCATAGAAAACCTTGTATTAAGGACAGTACTTTATTGTGATTAGATAATGAAGGAAAATTACGCGAATGACGAACACGGTTGCATCACGCCTTGATTTCCAGTCGACAACGTATCATGTTTAGTTATAAATAATTCTCTGCACTATCGATGGCTGGAGGGGGAGAGCACACATGTCTACATTCAGCAGCCGACGCACCTAAACTAGTTATCGTGGTGTAGACACATCTATAAAACCATCTAATTTCTTTGTACAAAAGGATAACGTGTGAGTTATCTACTTTGTGCGTTCAATTATTTATATACCCTTTATGTTTGCTCATATTTTTCAGCAGGGGACAAAAAGAACATATTACGCTTTAGTTCAAAAAATAAAAATCATCACACAAAATGAGTGCATCGAGAGCGATTACTGAACATTCTCACAAACAAATAATAAGAGGTTAAAAGTAAAATCAATGTTTTACAGGTCGCATACAAGTTACAGAAGAATACAAAATCAAAATTCCATGGTAAATGTAACCATTATAAGAAACATTATAACAGATTCTCTCTCTCTCTCTCTCTCTCTCTCTCTCTGCCTATAACCCAGAGACGTTCCGCACAGCTTACCATAGGATTACAGTGATAAAATAATTCATCCTCTTTCTACAGTAAGTGACATTTTGGGATCATAAGTTGGTAGAAGATAGGAAATTCCTTTTCTTTTAGCTTGTGTGGAATACAGGCTGCGGTAGTTTATAGTTTTCGTTTCCTTTTAGCGTAAGAGGAAATGGGGTTGGGTTTTAGACCTATAGAGTTGGATTCCCTTATCTATCACATTTAAGATAGTGACGAAGATTTTGGAAAATAGGAAAAGCAACTCCTGGTTATACCGGCATGACGGTCTATTAAGGGGCTTTATAAAACTGGCTGCATTTCTTTCGAACTTTGCAACTTTTTCTTGTTATGTTAAGGAAAAGACCTTAGGAGTACTGGGAAGCTATAATAAAGAAAGGATGTTGTGTGTGGTGTGTGTGTGTGTGTGTGTATCTGTGTGTATGTGTGGGTTTGAAGGGGGAGGGGGGAGGCGAGGTTTGGAAGCGCGTACGATAGCAAGGAATATTTCTAAGAGTTTTGCTTATAACCGAAGCACACGCGTTCTGGCTGGCGCTCTTTTTCTTTCCTTTTTGAGGCCAGCGTTGTTCTCCATGTATAAAGGTGAACTTTCGACCCTATATCTCACGCCCGTGTGGCTCAGATTGCTCTCTGGTCCCGTATAGATTGGGGAGGGCAGGCCAGACTCAGCTTCAAGAGTGGCGACCTCACGGACCAAAGTGGAATTTAATGCCGTAATGTCATGTTGCAACAGATGGTCACTGTCTGGAGCAATATTGCACAGATTCACCCCCTCTTCTCCGCCCGACGCTCCTTCAACCATGGGGCTGCTTCTCCCGCACTTCTGCTGCCCTTCCCTCCTTTCCCTCGCCCTCCGGGTAGTAGCCGAGGTAGGAGGGGAGGGGGGGGGAGGGGAGGGGTGGGGTGAACGGAGTTTCCCTTACAACATCTTTGTCTTTTTAGCCTTCACGACTTTAAAGTTGGAGTGGCAAGGGAGTGAGCACACAGCACTCTTGCTACCTAACCACACGGTGACCGGTATGAGTGACTCCTGGTGAGTATTTCAGGTTAATAATGTGTGTTGCCAAATCGAGAGGCACCAGACAGGACAGCTGCTGCATGACTGCATTTATGGGAATGCAGCGTAGCGTGATGAGAATCTGCATTTAACTACAGCGCTCATTTCGATCTTCTGAAATGCAAAACGACTTATTAAAAAGCCCGGGGACCTATAATTCCTAATAAAAACAATGATCTACTCACTGTGGCAAATAAGAGCAGGTACAGTCTCTTAAACGCGAAGCAAAAATGTCACGTGCCAGGTGGAAATTAAAGTTGTGAAATATATTACTTGGAATTCACTGCCTCTCACATAGGCACCGTCATTCTCTTTTGATATGCAGATGTTCAAAATAATTATCATACGTGACTCTCATTAACTATAAATACGTAAGCTGTCTTACTCGTCAGTACGTCATGAATGAAATAAATACCTATGATTATACGTGACAAATTAAATGTACTGATTTTCGGCATGCTATTTTGTCAGTTATTGCTTTTTTATAATATATATTGATACAAAGGTTTTGAACATATGTTTCTGCAGGTGTATATTATTTATTCATTTGCCCTAATCGAACATAACAGGGCAACGCAATTAGAAATAATTCATTCTTTGAAAAAGAAAACTCAATTACATGCATAAATATGACAAGCTAGCAGATATACATGTCATTTGTGTTATTTTCATTTGCTGAAAGTCGATTTGATACAAGTTTACAATGACAAAATTGACTTACAAAAATCCTTGCCAATTTCTGAACTGGATCATCATTTACAACCCTAGTCCTTCATTTCAAAGTACACAGGCCACCTCGAGGGCAAACGCTGGTCACAAAGACTTTAGAAGGTATAAAGGAAGAATGACCTGTATTACCAACAGTGCAGCCGACGTTGTCATTCTTCCGTATTATATTCGGACGTTTCATCTTACGATTATGCTCAACTCAAGGCTCCAAAGTTTGATCTAGTTGATACTGAACGCAATTAGAGTAAATCGTAAAGAAGCGTCCATTAAAAGGCACTGGAGTCTACCTTCACTAAGTCACTAATTCAAAAACTAAGAAAATTTAACAACACAGTCCTCTCAATCCTCTCTCTACCACCAATTCTGTCAACCGTTACCAACGTGTATAATACCACCTCTCAAAATTCTTCATAACCAGGCGCTCCCCCCCTCCACCCCCCTCTCTCTCTCTCCACGAAGAGAACTGTGGGAAGAAAACTGAAGATAAGAAATAAACCATCGTCTCAAGTAAAAGGCCATCTCATTGATGAACATCAGTGATAATAATGAATTATTCTCTCTCTCTCTCTCTCTCTCTCTCTCTCTCTCTCTCTCTCTCTCTCTCTCTCTCGCGTACAAGTATGAGTCTGCAGTGTGCAGAGGCATCAGTAAAACTGACGAGTAGGTAACAACTTAAAACATTCTCTCTCTCTCTCTCTCTCTCTCTCTCTCTCTCTCTCTCTCTCTCTCTCTCTCTTCGCAATTATCAGTCTGTAATCTGGTACTACCCCGTCAGAATTCATTGAAAGGATTAAATGACCGAAGGTAAAATGTGATTAAATTAGGTTTCTCTCGTAATGTGAATAAATCATCGCAATCACATCATGCAAAATTGCTCAGTTCCGTGTTTATCGTAGGTGTGGTTAATTGCAAAATTCTATAAACGATGAAAAGTTGGGGAATTTAAAAACTGGGTTTATTCCCGTTACGAGCAAAAATATTTTTTCGAAACTTTTATTGCTTTAAAGTCGCGCTACCGCGATTCAAAGACCCAAAGTTTAACGGCAAGTCAATATGGCTGTATTTACTCTGATTTTCGGAGAGCGTTACACCTCATGTATTTTTATGACAGAGCGTGATTAATCATACAGAACAAATTCAGCCTTTGAACAGATATGGTGGCCATGAACCTCGCGGATAATTTTCTCCAAACGCTTCTAAACAGATGTTCTGTCAGGCTAAAAAGCTCGATGAAATAAATACATCAGTGTGAATAAACCATCGAGACTTAAACCTGGAACGACCATGTCGATTCCTCCCACTGCACCTTTCGGAACGAAAATGATTTCAGCGAATCTCAAAATTAATGAAGACATTCTAGACTTGATTCGTACATCGGGGTCAGTGGCAGTTTATGGCAACCTGTTTCAATGACAGACAAGCTGCGTTTAATTTAGTTTACGCCATGAGAACTAGGATTACCGCCATACTTAATTCATTCAGTTTCCTCTGGAATATCTGTATTTTTTATCTTTCGCTAACGTCACGGATATATAGACCTAAAATAGATGCAATTTTCGACATTTTTCGTTTGGCAACCCCTGATTTGTAGAAAGTCTTTCCACGTCACTTTCGTGAAAAATAATAATTACTTTATATCACGAATATTAACAATTGAAGCTGCTGATATGAACAACAATATATGCAGAAATAACTGAAATTAAAATACAGCGCCGAATCAATGGAAGGGACGCAGGTGAGGCGTCTCTTTCAAAAGCAGTGCAATTGATTAAGGCCGATCATGCATCAGGGTAAAACTGGGCTCTTGAGAGGCCGTGCTTCAGCATAAACCTGAGGGTCTGCAGTGGGTCGCATGACGTGGGTTGAAACTGGGGCGGAATTTCACTCTGCAATAGAAGCCGCCCGGCAGGTGAGGAACATGCAACCGATTCGAATCTCACTTTACATTTTCCGCTTATCGCTTTCGTGCACGCGTGCGCACGCTGGCGGCTCTTGCATTTCATTTCTGTGCTTGTGAGGTCACGGTGATGTTCTCGGCATTTCGCTTTCAAAAGGCACCGTGGGTAAAGCCTATAGCCCTCTGCTGATCGTTTCAAAACCTTATGGACTTGTCAAGTTTTATGCTTTAAAATGTATCGGTGTGCTCACCTGACAGCCTATTTACTTCGGGGGCAGATTGATGTCCTTAATATTTCAATTCATTCTATTACACTTTTAAGAAAATGGGTTTCAGAAAACAAACAACAAAGCAGTAATTCTCAAAGTTTAGTGGACTAAAATAAAAATAATACATCCTTGTAACGACTGCATTAGGCTATTAGTCTGGGTCGACTTGCAAACTTTCTTAACCTCCAAGATTTTCATCTGTGACTGTCCTTTTGTTCCACAAAAACGATGCCGAATGAGGTTCGAGAAAGTGTCGGTGGAGATCAAGAAAAACAATTAAATTTATCGTAATGTGTGGGGTGGTATTGTTGTCAACAATGGAGTAGTTAGACTCCTGTTAACTAAAATAATTTCATGTATTTTAATCTACAGACCTCTTTACCCGACGACCTTTTTAAATTACCAGCACTATTCAACTGTGAGTTATACCTGTCTAGGTTATTTTGATGAACTATTATAAACCAAGAGCACCGAAATGAGGTATATATCTGATTCTGGCCGTCGAAGGAAACTGAAGCGGACTTCGACAGGCCACTTGTGTGAAAGGACGCTTTCGAAAAGGAGGCTGTCACTTCTGTGTGACGAGGATATAAATTGTTTCATCTCTGGAATTCATTTTAAAGAGAGTGTCCCTTAATGACTGCGGGGGCTAATTGCAAGAGAGCGATATTATCGGCATCCCCTGTCAGCCTCTAAAGTGGCACTCTTTGTCCTTTGTAGGCAAATATAGAATTTGATATTGCATACTTGTTAGGAGAGCGGCAAGGCTCTCCCTAAAAAGACGTTCGCATACAAAGCAATAACTGACATCATTATCTTCGCTAGGTATACTTATCAGGTCTATTATAATTATTATAATGGCGAAAATCGCTTCACATCTGCAGTGAATTATGTCAAGTATATTCGAAAGACCTTTATAATTTGGTCTACGCCAACGAAAATTAGCGTTTCATACAAAGAGTAAAAAGCGATGAAACGAATAAACAGCGTTATAGGAACTGAGGCAGGGATTGTCCTACTTTCATCGTTCAACTAAGAATCAATACCCGAGGACTTTCGGAGCGGTTTCAAAGCTACCTCTCACATATTAGCAAATTTCCTTTAAAGGGATATCGATGATAAAGCTTTGGATGATAGTAACGATTAGGAAACTGGTAACGACAATGGGTAGGGTGCCTGTGAAGAAACGATGATGATGATCATGATGCTGATGATGATGATGATGGTGAAGGGAATAAATTTCCAATGAGAGCGGAAGGTCAGGTTTAATGTTGTAATTGATATTTTATCTTCCTTTGTCTGAAACACACTTCTATCGATTGGAAAAAGTTAAGTATCTTAGTTTAACCAGACCACTAATCTGATTAACAGCTCTCCTAGGGCTGGCCCGAAGGATTAAAATTATTTTAGTTGGCTAAGAACCAATTGGTTACCTAGCAACGGGACCTACAGCTTATTGTGGATTCCGGACCACAGTATAACGAAAAATGAATTTCTATCACCAGAAATAAATTCCTCTTATTCTTCATTGGTCGGTCGGAGGTTCGAACTCGCGGCCAGCAGAGTGCTAGCTGAGAACGAAACCCACTCTCCCAACGAGGAACTATCGATTGGAAAGAAAAAATAGAATGACTATGGAAACAATATTGTAGAATGACTTTTGTTGAGCACGTGACAAAAGATCCAACAAATCTTTAAAATGCAGCATTATCAGGAAAATAAGGGCAACTAAGTTAAAAGGCTCAATACAACAGAACAGAGGGAGTAGGACTACTTTCATTATACCTTGGGTGAAAAAATAGATTTACCTGATTGTTACCCAAATAAACTTCAAGACTTTCTGACGAACTTTCATGAAGAGTTTTGTTAGTCACAAGCTAGTTCGAATTCATTCTAAGCTACTTTAATCTCGCAAAACGGAACCATAGTTATTGCATTTCCGTTACTGCTTGACCATCGACATTATAAAATTGCTTCCACATGAAATGGAGATTAAAAATATGAATTCTGTCGTAAAGCCACTGCTAATCACAGACCTCACCAATCCTTACTCGAAATTGAGAGTTGTGTACATCTGAGCGTTCCTCATTTTCTTTGGCGGTTGGGTGCTTGTAAGACCAATACATACATTATATTTATATATATATATATATATATATATATATATATATATATATATATATATATATATATATGTGTGTGTGTGTGTGTGTGTGTGTGTGTGTATGTATGTATGTATATGTATATAAGTATGTACATATAAGATTCAATGTCAAATTCGTCAGATAATACATGAAAGGTTAACCACGAGACCTGTATAAGTAGCCACACCTACTTCTTAAGGCATACGGTACTTACCGACCGGTACATTCCCGTTAATTTTGCCCTGGGACCTCGGTTACAGACCTGACGTACCACTTTAGCACAGAACTTATTTTGAAAGCTACACCACCTCTGCATTACGACCTGAGAAAAAAAAAGAAAAAATACCAAATGAGCGCGCTCATAATGCAGCATTTAATAAAACTATGTGATACCTCTCTCTCTCTCTCCTCCCTCTCTCTCTCTCTCTCTCTCTCTCTCTCTCTCTCTCTCTCTCTCTCTCTCTTCTTTCTTGGGTCACATCCCATGCCTTATCCAAGCCGGGAGTAAAATAAACTATCCAACCGGGTGCAATACCGGCGCCCATATACCACTGTACGTGCCCTGAAGAATCACAAAGACGGTCAAAGGAAGCGAAAATTGCGGAAAGAGTCACAAGAGCTGCACAGTGATGGAAGTATGAGTGAACGGGGGAGTATGAAAGGAAAGAGAAACAATATCGGATAATAAAGAAGACAAACGGGGTCGAGTATGAAACGGGGATCAAGGGAATAAATAGAAGCAAAAGAACGATAAGAGAATACGCAATAAATAATATGGAAGAGAAATGAAGGGAAGAACAAGGGAGCTGTTACTCGCTACCTTTTATCAATAACTGCGTTTGTATAAACGGGGGTTTTCTCTCCTGCTCGTGGCGCAACTCTCTATACACTGGGTATGTAAAAATTTATAACTGGAAATATGCAGCACAAACACTAGCTTACACACACTAATATATATGTGTGTACATATATATATATATATATATATATATATATATATATATTATATATATAATATATATATATATATATATAATATATATATATATAATGTATATAATATATATATACAATATATATTAAACACACACACAGTATATATATATATATATATATATATATATATATATATATATATATATATATATATATATATATATATATA
>NC_089750.1:21267552-21277552 GCF_040412425.1 Macrobrachium rosenbergii
TTCTCCAAATCTTCGATATATTTCCATTATTACCAATACCAACGCCTAATAATCTCTCGTAGTTGTTTTAGAAATGTTATCAGATCTATATTATTCTCATAGACCAACCATCTTCTCTTAAAAAAAAAAGGCTGAATCTGGATACATGTCGTGGTTGTGTACGATTAAGAATGTACCAATGGCACCAGAAATGCATCGTATCAAGTACGGCATGACACTGCTGTCTCCTCTTTCAACCTGAAGCGATTCACAGAAGGGACACAGGACATTCGACTTGAAAGGAATGTCTGCTACTCTATAAGGCGAATGGGCGTCAGAACATAACATGTTTTAAAAACTACTCTACATCACAGTAACTTGCAAGCATTCTCTAGAACACGATTTGTGTGAAAAGAAAAACGTGCATACAACAAGAAAAAGAAAAGTAGCAACAAGAGCAGAAATATAAGGCGGAGACTGAGTAAGAAAATCACGCGACTATGTTTATGTTGCGCTTGGAAGAGTGAAAGTGAAGGAGGAATAAGAGGAGGAGGAGGAGGAGGCGGAGAAGGAAATGGAAGGAGAGAGGAGAGAGGGAGAGATAGCGGCAGAGAATGACCTTGGAGCAGCTGCATCCAGTAGATTCTCGTGTCATCAAGGCTTTAAGAGGAAATTGGATGTGCGCATGATAGTTACGAAGGATAGTGATGGATAGAAGAGCCTCGGCTTCGCTTTTAACACCGCCGGGGAAAAATAATACTCGAATTTTGCTGAAGGGAAGATGGTGCATCAGAGGTGAAATGTAAAGGGTGCTCTCGTAATCCCCACCTCTCTCTCTCTCTCTCTCTCTCTCTCTCTCTCTCTCTCTCTCTCTCTTTGTATATGACTGTTTTCCTTCACAAACATAAACGTGGAAAGTGACCATAAATTAGACTGGCAGTTGAACAATGATAAAGCACTTACATTACTTCACATTGCTACACATCACTATTAAAAATAGATTCTTAAAGAAAGTTGCACCGAATCCTGAATATATAAAAAAACCAACAGGGCTATGAACAATGTGTTGGATCTCATAAATTCAAGATAACAGTTGTAACCGAGCAATTCATTGCTGCAACTGCGAATCTCGTGAAAAAGTTTCATGGCATCTCCGAGTGCCGTGGAAGGTTATCCCATATCTGATTTAGGTACGATTCTTTTTCCCCAAAAACATTTAAATCATCATCTCTAGCTTGACACGAAATCAGTATATACCTTGGTAGCGTATGTATCTCTATTAACATTTCACTCTTCAACTCCACGGTTTAAGAAGACTGAGGAACAATGGTGTAAGCACCAGGGGCAAAACTGAATCCTGTCTTCTCGACACCAAGACATTTTAAGACGATTTTCTGTTGCCTTCAAAACATTACCAGGCTCCTGAATGACGCTCGAAGAACTTGAAACCTACTGGGACACTAAATTCAACGTGTAATAATAAATAACATTCACTGCTTACTATATCTAGTGCGTTTCAATAAATACGAACTTGATGAATTGGCATAATAGTCAGGAGATAGTTACTATCACTTTTTCAATCAACATGAAGGTATAAATGTCAGCATTTGGATTAGCATGTGAGCACTCACTGTCAGCAATTAAACATACAAAATTCACATACAAATGCGTATATAATTACCCGAGCGCTTTCCTTTTCATTAGCAAACAGGGTGATATCAGAAATAAATGAGAATATTTAACAATAATTAATTACTCTTTGCAGTAACAGCGGAAATGAAAACGATTTTTACTCTCAATACCAACTATTCGGTCTTAAAAGTCTACAATTTTTCTTTTGCTATCATAACACTACGAAGGAAAACAGGCCATCAGGAAAAAAGATATAAACTGTCTATCTTGCAAGCGGCGCTTCTCTTCGAAGGAATGGCTGTAGACGACCCGTCATGCAGCAAGCAACAGCAACAGCAACAGGGAGAAGTCCCAGCTGGAAACGCATACCAACTTTCCGCTCAATATCTAGTCATCACTCATGACGCCATCACTAGACGTCTGCCATTAGATAACCAACTTGCTAAACTAAAAGGCGAGGCGTTCATTCTAACAGAGAAAGAGACAGCTTCCTAAAAGTACTGCATTTTATGAGAGAAAGAGAGAATGAGACAGAGAGGGAAAAAAAGGTAAGATATCTTTATTTGCCATTTGCGAAGACAATTGGTTCGAAACAGTAATAATGCACTATTTGGGACCTTTAGGTTTACTAATTTACTGAGAGAGAGAGAGAGAGAGAGAGAGAGAGAGAGAGAGAGAGAGAGAGAGAGAGAGAGAGAGCATCCACAATGAAGTTTTTAGATATCAGATGGCAGCTCCTGTGACATTGAAAAATCACTGGCAGCTTTCTAAATTTAGATGCATAATTTTTTAGATGACGTATCAAACATTTCCAACGGAAAATCACAACGGAAAATAATTTACCATGTTCACGAACTCAGGACCAGAAACAAATGTTTTGAGACCATGTCCTCTCGACAGTTTCTTGAAATTAGGTCAGAGAGAGAGAGAGAGAGAGAGAGAGAGAGAGAGAGAGAGAGAGAGAGAGAGAGAGAGAGAGCACATTTAAAAAACAAAAATGTCAAGAACTGTTGATGTAGGATCTTTAAATCCCAAATTTTCATATACAACGGAATACAAAGTCACACACATGCATACACATACCATATACTTTTACAAATGCATATGATATTATATAATAATAGACTTCTTTTATTAATGCATAGTGGAATATTTCAGCGCAGCAAGTTTTTTATTCATATAAATAAAAAAAAAAACTAATAGGAAAATATCTCACGCTGACGTCAATTGCATGAGAAAGTTAGACTCCGGTGCAGACTTCGGTAAAGTGACTATAAGTTCTGTACCAGAAAACCTGCTATTGTATGACTACTCAAGACGATTGCGTGTATGGTGGACGCAAGACACATGTCATAAATTATTATTATTAATATCAGAAAATTAAGGGAGTCGGACAGCTAAGTGTGCAATAGGTCAATGGGACCTCATTCATGGCACACTACAAACGGAGCCATTCCCACTCCCTACCACCCACCATCCCTCCCACACACACACACACACATACACACACACACACACGTTATACACGGGGCAGGAAGGAGGAACTGAAGCAATTGCTTTAGGTGGGAGCTAATCCTAACCAAACCTAGCTGGGGGGTTTTCCCACACGCCCTTACAATAGGAAGGGCGTGCTTCACTCTGCAAAGGATTGAATCCCCTTTTTGTCGAACATACATATTCCATGTCGAGTCACTTAATGGTAACATAGGAAATGAGAGAGCGGCTGCAACCATAAGATTAACTTTATTGTGGCATAAAAGGGCAGGTTTGTAATAAACACAGTGAAATGTGCTGGCCACAATTCTGAAACACGTTACATAATGATCTGACACATAATCATTTACTGGTAAACAAAAAGACGAATAATGGTAAATTAATGTTGATAGATCAACCACAACCAATATTAAAAAATGATGGAAATAAAGCAAAACGTACCTCCGATTTCTGTGAAATCTTTTATGCATTTACTTTGATGAGATTGTCAGCAACCATTTATTTCAGTAATACTCAACCTCGGTCATTTCACCAGAAATACTTTGTCATGTGATTTATTCCACAAAATACTGATCATGACATCATTTCACCTCATTCAAGATAATATAAATTTTTTTTTTTTTTTTAAACATAAAAGTGGCTTCTTAGTCAAACAAGGTTAAACAAAAGCCCAAGTTAAACCCAAACTCTCCTCTATCAATAACAACTGTTTTATGATCTGGGTTTTCATAATCACTGGCATCATTTATTACCCGATGCAAAAGACTCCAAAATGCAATTTATCCGGGGCATTAAATCTCTGTTTTCCATCGCCGGCGCTCCCGGAATCGGACTTAAAAATGGCCTTTTACCAGAGGCGAGATTCATTATAACGTAGCTTTTCTTCTCGATACTTTACACCAGAGCCATCTTTTGAGCGGCGTATCAACGATAACAGCATTTGAACAATGCTTTGTTTGAATATAACCATACTTATTAATGGCCACACCACCGACTCAATGGCCGTTTGGTCGGTGAACCGTGCGTTTGATTTACAGCGGCGTATTTAATTTCTTTGTGGCTCGATGGACCGCTCCATTGGGCAAAACAAACACTAAGTCTTTATAGATGAAAGTCAGGATCCCTTTGCAGAAATGAATCTCTCTTGATTACGGCGGTACATATGCTGGCAGTCTTCATACATATACACAAGAGCTCTAGCTGTCTATCCATAGTATACACATACAGACATACACACACATATATATATTTATATATATTATTTTATATATATATATATTTATATATATATATATATATATATATATATATATATATATAATATATATACATATATATATATATATTTATATATATATATATATATACATATAGTATGTTATATATTTTATATATATAACTACAGTATATTATATATATGTATATACATGTGTGTGTGTGTGTGTGTACATATAAAACATTGATGGTAGACGCTATTAGCTTAAGAAATATTTCGGCTGGGAGTTTTTACTTTCTGGAAGAATGTTTATTAAGCTCTTGATTATATGTTTGTTAAATCAAACGATCTTATTTGGATTTTTATATATTGCGATTAATCTAGCTTCAGCCTCAGAAGACGAAAAAATAAAATTCCTTAATTATGTAGAGGGTTGCGTAACCTGTTTATATATTTCGACAGTTTCCGTCAAGAGACTGATAGTTACTTAATGGATATGAAATGGTGATAAATATAACGCGTTCAAATACTTACAATATACGAGAAGGAAATGATTGTCCAATTATAAAATTGTGAAAAAAATTAAAATTTCATTGTACTGAAAAATACTCAGTTTCTTATGAATAATCAAAAGGTCAAATGGGTCACCTGCACACACACACACACACACACACAAACAATCTTCCAGATAAGTGTCATTTAAATCCTATAAAATGAAACTGTACTGAATAACTCATTTAAGAGGTGACACTACGAAACAAGAGGTGACACTAGTAAACTCCAGCAAATAATCCCGGTCTGAAATTACTCAATCTGTGTCAATACCCCCATCAAGAGTCAGAAGGAAGATAATGCATTCTGAAGATTACTTCGAGCTTATAATTCAAGCATGCACTCGCAGTTCTTTCGACATTCGCAATGACTGGAAAAATATGCATTTGCAGAATGCATTTTGTTTCGAGGGGCTGAAGAAAAAGCAAGGCACGGAATAAATGTAAAATATGCATGCCTGTCCCGATGTCAAAGCCATGAAAAATGCAACGGATATCAAACCTGACATTGACGTTGAAATTCTTAATCTCTCGCGATACAAGAGTAAATAAAAGGATAAAAGCTTCGTATCATGAAAGCCTAACGTGTTCAGCTTCCTCGGCCCGGCTTCACTAAGTTTTGAATGTAAAACAGCTTAACAACACTTTTTACTTTTAAGCCTTTTTATCTGGTATATAAATGGAACCTCTTCACTTTTACTGGTAATGTTTTTCAAAAGTACCTCGAATTCAAACGCAATCTTTCGGATAAAAATCTAAAGGAAATGATCAGCAAAGTAGCTTTCCTGAACAATATACGTAAACATTTTACGTATAAAATACAAAACCAACTTATGATAAATGACGAACTGATCACAACAATATAAAAAAAAAGAGAAAATAAGGGTCTACTGAAGCACAATTCTTTTATGCCTATTAATTTTATATTGGCGTTTCCTGCTACGCTGATACTTATGTTGGGTAGGCCTAAAAGCCGTTTTATTTGCGATCACCGTTATCCAAATCTCATCAAACATAAGCCGAGGTTAGCTTAAACTTCCTGTTCCGGCCCAACAAAGAACAATATCAATTCATCTTACGAGATCATCAATTCCGATGGATATTGCGTTTCTTTCGCCTTACCCACATTACCAAGAAAAGACTATTGTAGTTCTAACACTGTAAACGGGCGTCACAATTACGATGGTCATCGACGAAAAGGAACACACAGTTAACTTCGGTTTACGCTGTTTCTCTTTATTCATTTCTCATACCTCCCGTAAACGCATTTTCTTCTTTATTTCTGCAGAGAATGAGTGAGAGAAAGCTAATCCTTATTGAAATTCGATAAGATGCAGTTGTACACCTAAACTTCTTTACATCTGGCGAAGTCATAAGGAAAATTCCTAATACATTATATAATCATGCACACAAACGCGCACACATAAAATATATATATATATATATATATATATATATATATATATATATATATATATATATATATATATATATATATATATATATATATATATGTAAATAAATATTTGTGTGTGTGTGTGTGTGTTTGTGCATCCACTTTAGTCTTTGTATTTCTCAGCAGTAAGACTTTTTACTTGAAATGGTATTGCTACAGAAAGAATAAAAATGAAAAGACAAAGGTCACTACTTTTCCTATACTTTAGCAGTTAGTCTTATATACAATTCTTCCTCATGTAAGCTTTTCGACATATTACTCAAGAGGGCTCATCAGCAGCACGTCATATCCTTTCATACACACACATCATCAACAGTGGCATTTATCCATACCTTACGCGTACTCTATTACTTTCTGGAAAGAAAAAAACATCCTTCACTCCTTCTGCCTATCACTTAATCCGTTTCAATCCTACTTCCACCCAAAAACTCCAAATTATGCAGTATACTTCCATTAATCTATCGTCCTCCATTCTCTCCATCTTTACACCTACACAAGGATTTTTACTGTTTATTTTTCACCCTCTCAATATTCCTCACTCCACCTATATTACAGACAGTTCCGCAAGACCTTTAACTTTTTTTTCTTCTCTTATGTATCAACATCCACAATTCACTACATACCTTGAAACTACGTCTTCCCTTTCTCTGCCTCCTGCCATTTTATCTCGATCACCAAGCACAGTCGTATTTTATCGTTGTTCAAACCCATCCAGATAAAGATTCAAATATTCCCCGTAACTAACTCTCACTCTCGGTCTTTTCCATTTCTGAACCATTCAGACTTCCTGCACTATCATAACTTTTGCTCCTGCCACACTCAGTCTTAGGGCGCATTGGACCGATACTCTTTCATCTCACCCCTCAGTCTTCCTTTCCCTACCTGATCAAGTGAGCCAACCTAGGCAAAAGCGTTCTTGTCCTTCCCTGTCCTTTAATTTTCTCCTCACACAGTGTTTTTACTAACAGCTCTCTCCTTAAGCAAATCAAGAATCAGTGATTACTTTTTTCCTACAATACACACGCACGCATTAAAAAACATCCAAGCTTCCATTTATTTTCTCCTCTGGTTTTCCTCAAAACCTGAATTGTGTATGGAGCTGAAAACCATACGGTTCTGGCCATTAGCAATTTCAACACCACCTCATAAGGCAGGAACGGTTTTTCTCTATTTCCAGCATCCTAAATAAGTAAAAAAAGTTTGACTAATGAAAACATCTTAAAGAAAGCTCCACCGTCTCTCGGGGCTCATCACCATCTTCTTTCACCTTGAGGTCCACACCGATCCACTAAGTGCTCCTCTACCTTGGGGCACAATGCATGGTGTCCCAAGCTACTGCCCCTTTCCAGGACAACAATGTAAAGCTCGTAGCGCTTACTACCGTTGTGTAGCTGTCATTTACAAACTGACTGACCTGGCAATTATAAGTGTTGCTGACCTCAAGAGATAAAGGAGCTGCTGCCATTCTGAGGACATTTCCTCCAACCAAAGAATTCACAACCTCCAAGTAAGCATACCTCAGCCCAATGGCAAGGTGCATTGCCAGACTCATCCACTTGCACGGGCACACAATAATATGTATATAAATATATAAATATATATATATAATATATATATATATATATATATATATATATATATATATATATATATATATATATATATATATATATATATATATATATATATATATATATATATATATATATATATATATATATATATATATATATATATATATATATATATATATATATATATATATATATATATATATATATATATATATAATATATATATATATATATATATATATATATATATATATATATATATATATATATATATATATATATATATATATATATATATATATATATATATATATATATATATATATATATATATATATATATATATGACATAGGTTTAATTTCTTCACAAACATTAAACAAAAATATTGCTTAACATCCAGTTCACTCAACCTTAGGGATAATTTACACCCAAGCTGAATAATAATTGTTAAGTGCTTTGTCAAGCATATATAAGCGACAATTTATATATGTGTATATAATATATATATATATATATATATATATATATATATATATATATATATATATATATATATATATATATATATATATATATATATATATATATATATATATATATATATATATATATATATATATATATATATATATATATATATATATATATATATATATATATATATATATATATACATATATATATATATATATATATATATATATATATATATATATATATATATATATATATATATATATATACATATATATATATATATATATATATATATATATATATATATATATATATATATATATACATATATATATATATATATATATATATATATATATATATATATATATATATATACATATATATATATATATATATATATATATATATATATATATATATATATATATATATATATATATATATATACATATACATATATATATATTTATATATACTGCAACGGATGGAACCTCTTTCCAAGCAACCTCACCCGTTTTTACATCCGTAACGTAACTGAGAAAGAAATAAAATTCATTTCAATTGTTTTAATTACTAGAACTGTGGGTTTCCACTTGCCCCTTCATAAACTCTCTCCTTCATTCCCCAAAATGGTTAAGCCTAACCCTTCTCTCTGTTCAAATGACTGCCTAAGGCCTTGTTTCCTGGTGACCTTCGTAACCTTCTTGATGTCAAGCAGTGGGCAAAGGAGGAGCCAAAAAAGAGAAAGTTAGCATCGCCGCCATGTTAACCCTCCACAAGGTTTATCTGATGCCATGTGACCTATTCAGAAAACATGATGAAGATTGACCTTTGCGCCATCTAGTCAGATGCCGCCGCGTAATCTCCGAGGTTATTTATAGAAATGCAACGGAAATCAAGAGAGTGAAGAGCGCAGAATGCCACCGAGGACAGGTGTCCTTACCCTTGCCTGACCCTCGAACCTTCCATGTGTTCGACTGCAAGGTTCAAACCAGTATACTTTTGTACTGGCATTTCCTTTAATTCCCTCCTCCATTGCCAGCACTCTATCAAACAAGGACACCGCGACATCGCCATCTTGACAAAGGTAATGTACCAGAATAAGGTTTCTTAGTCCGTCACGATTCCTGTTATTTCTCTGTCTGATTTTTGTTCATTTTCCACTGTGCAATCATTTTCAGTAATTTGTGCTGGAACATTCATTGTTAATGTAATAATGCATTTAGTGTCGAACTGAGTTACTAGCACCATCTGTGCATTCCCTCGGTTCCCTTTGATTGTCTTATTATTCTCGCAAGTAACCATCTTGCATATATTGCAGATAGGCCTCGACTGTGGAATCACTTGGCTCTATCCATGTGCAGTCCCCCTTCTACCCCCACTGCGATGTTCCTGTTATGAAGACATTATCGGCGTAGAATATTTATCCTGTGTAGGATTCATTCATTTAGCAGGCCCTTATTATTACCTGCTTAGTAATTCGTCATTCTTATGATCTGTGCTTGTTATTTAAATATAATTAATTAAGAGAATCCTTGAGTTTACGTAATTTTCCCTCACATGAAGAAGGCCCTAAGCCACAAATTTTTCCCTTGCTCTGTCTAGGAAGTTGCCCTA
>NC_089750.1:21285052-21290052 GCF_040412425.1 Macrobrachium rosenbergii
TTTTTAATTATGATTTTTATTATTCCTACTATTATTCTCAATATTATTACCGTCATTACCATTATTATGAATAATATTTTTACTAACGCCTCAACAGCTGTCTAGATATTGCCAGTTATCATTTTTATAATTTTATCTCGTATCTTGATTGTGTGTATTGCACTGTCTCTGTATATTCCGTGTATATGGCCCTAGGCTGTGATAAAGGATGATATTATTACTATTATTATTATTATTAGAATTAAAGTTGATGTTCACAGGGTGAAAATAACCGAACTGAAATTGTACAGAAACATGATATTGATGGCTGTGGTAATTGAACGGTAAACCCACTCTCTCTCTCTCTCTCTCTCTCTCTCTCTCTCTCTCTCTCTCTCTCTCTCTCTCTCTCTCTCTCTCTCTCTCTCTCACACACACACACACAAGGATTTATATAAGTTAAAAAAATTGAAACCTGTTAAATAACCCTCCGCATGTGCACCTACACATTTCTGAGAAGGGAAGGGAGACATAGACAACGAAAGAAAGGAGGAATGAAAATGGAGAGGCAGTAGGGGAACAGAAAACCCCTGGGAGCACACCGTCGGGAGGGGGGTGGTGGTGGTGGGGGAGAGGGGGGGAGGCGGCAGACTTTTGATGGAAATGGGGGATGGATGGGCGCAGGACTCCGGGAGTAGGGTGGCCCCTCTGTAATAATCAGTATGCAACCCAAGAGCTCCTCCCAGGGACTCCTGCTCCTCTGATCGTAATGAATTTTCTTTTCAGTCCTCCGTCTCTGAGATCCTTCTTCTCCTGCTGGTGCCCCTGCTTTTTCTTCTTCTTCTTCTGCTGCTGCTGCTGCTGGTGCTGCTACCGCTGCTGTTAGTTCTGGGGCTGGTGGTGGGAGCAGCAGCACCCTTCCCCTTACTCCTTTTCCTGCTACGGTCCACGATTTCCTAAGACATTGCTAAAGAAAGTCTGAAAATCCAGGGTCTTAAAAGTGGTGAAATAAAAGACCCCCGAAAACAAATACATCAAGGTATTCTTCATGGCTTCATTTCGGCCATGCATAAATATGTACACACAGACGCATACACACACACACACATATATATATATATTATATATAAATATATAATATATATATATATATATATATATATATATATATATATATATATATATATATAAATATAAATATATATATATATATATATATATATATATATATATATTATATATATATATATATATATATTATATATAAATATAAATAAATATATATATATATATATATATATATATATATATATATATATATATATATATATATATATATATATATATATATATGTGTATATATATATATATATATATATATATATATATATATATATATATATATATATATAAATATATAGACAAATATTAAGCCAAACAAATATACTCTTATATCAAATTCACTGTATCTTGGGAATAACTTTCACCCAAGGGGAATTATAATTGCTAAGTGTGCCTGCCGTAAGATTCGAACCATGGCCTGGTTTAAAAACAATGACTGACAGTCACTTTGACCCTCGGGCATCAAGAGAGAGAGAAGCTGACTCGACACTGTACATATACCCTTAATGAATCGTTCTTTGCATACTGCCACTTGCACTGGATGGCACACTTCTAAGAAAACTCTACTTCCTAACTTCCCGATTCAGTAAACAAAATGCAAAACATGTTATAATGTCTAGTTTCGTGGGTTGGATGATACTAAGTTCTGTTGTACTGTGTCCATTTGGATTATATCAGGAAAAGTTACCCCAACCTAAAATCTGAAATTCGGCGTGAGACTCATTCTACTTTGCGGATGCATTATGTCCGAGATCATTTTTCTTCAAGGTGCAAAAGGTGATATGAAGGGGTAAGGGAAATGTGAAATGTCCATCAGAGACTGCAAGAACTGAAAATATGAGGACGAAATGCCATCCATAACAAACCTAGTAAAATATATACTGTAACATACAAACGTAATTGCTAAGGAGGTAAACCAGAGTACTTTAGCGCATTCATCATTTGAATATATATCCAGCTGAATACAGTTACTTTAGCTCTTATTCATAATGGCGTGTTATTAGAGGAAGTCTTTTATAACTGTATTAAAATTAGCCTTAATCCTTTACCATAAACATTCTAGTCTAGCAAAATCTGACAAAATTCTGTAAGAACTATTTATCAACTTACATGAAGAAAAAGATCAATCCATCTGCAACTATCTATCTCTGCATTATAAGGAGATAGCTCAGCACTCAGTCACATTCTAAAAAGAACTTTCGACAAATCTTTAGCTTTTTACAACAAGGATGCCAGTTAAATATGTTAGCAAACGCTTGCCAAAGAAATTTGTTGTCTAGCACTATGTTTTTGCACAAATCTAGATTTTGGTGAAACCCTACAACCATTGTTTAAATAATCATGGGAACCTAGATATGCTAATTTTTTCCCAGCTGTACAACTTTAAGAAAGGAAAACTGTAGCAATAACTGTGAAATATCAAAAACTGGGTTAATATTATCCCCAAATTTATAAAAACATCACAAGGAACAATGCTACCCCATGCTATATGACACTAATTTCTTTATAAAGGGATTATGATCATGCTTTTTATATTATACACTGAAGCGTTGCTGTTTGTGCTACGCTATCCAACGTTTCCTTGTTGATTAAATACCGATAAATGGTTACTTTCCACAGTCTTAGCAGCAACAATTAAAAAAAAACTAGTACTTTTCAGGCGAGTCTTCACTTCTACATCTTGGTGGAGTTACCATCTATCTCATTTTTTCAGCAGTATTCATTACGCTGATGTCATGCAATTCCGGTACAGAATAATATTTTTTGAACAAAACAACGAGCATCACAGAAACATCAACCCCTTTAAGAATTGTGGTAACACCATTTGTTGTCATACTACGCATCAGGACACTTCAATAAACAAAACTGAAGAATTCTCATTAACGGAAAAAAAATGCAATTTTTGACTCTGCCTTCAACAATATCTAAGAAAAGTGAGATTCACTAAAATCATTCCCTTTGATCGTGTTCCTTCTAGACTTATAGACTAAGTTAAGGCTTCCTTAAGGAAACCATTGCAGAAAATGCGCAAAACCAGAAAGCTTGCAAGAAGCCACTTCGCCAATTATGGCTTCCAAAAACCAGTGATAAACTGTATTCGACTACAAATCTTTGACTGAAGGGCAGAATCAGATTACTTTGTTTTGAAGATGAGGGGCCTACCACTGAAAAAAGGCAAAAGTGATGGTAGTCCCACTCTTCTCAGCTGTGCTGATCTAACATGCCGCCGAAAAATGCGTTTCCACCAAAAGCAAACTGCAGATCTTGCCTAGATGTGATATCCGAAAACAGATAGTCGTAGCATAACCTATATATTGTGTTGAAACAAGCAGTAAGTTAGGTACCCATTACTTGGTCACTATGGAAGCCTGCAACCCGAGTAAGGAAGGGCAGTGAAATAGCAACCTATCTCCAAAAACTCTACAGATCAGGAAGATTAACATTACAAGTTAAGGTACTCAGCTTCCATAATGTTGACCAGCATTTTCTGCATACTTGCATTGGGCCATATAGACTATTCATAAAATATCAATGGGTCGCACCAGCAAAAAATATTCTTACAGCACAGGTAGCACATGCTAAAAGTCTGAAGAATCTATGCATAAATGGTTCTCAGTGATGAAAAGAAATTAGTGTTTACATAAAAATTTCCGTTTATACACTGTAAAATTCATAAGAAAACAGGCAAGTTTTGAGTGATGGTGGTCCAGAAATAATCATACATCTAATCAGCTGTAGAAATGATCAAACATGCAACCCATTGAGACCAGACATAAGAAATCTGCTAAACATCAAAAATGGTTCATGGAAAATGACCACAGAAACATCTCCTTAAGAAAAAAAATCTAAGCTTAGAAAGCTGCAGTTATGGTAAACGTCTAACTAAATCACAAGAAACTACCAGCATCCTCACAATTATCAAATCGGATCAGCAGATCTATATGGGAAATTACAATATACACTACATTCACAATGTAAATGGAGGGGGATCTAAACACAAGCCCATTAAACATGTTGCAAGAGACATTAAATCATATCAGGATGTGTTGAAACAAGAACATTCAATATCATCAGTAAGCAAAGTTAGTGAAATGCTTTTACCCATTATTCCAAACTCATTACACAACTGGAAGCCTGCCAATGGTTATATTAAAAATAACTGAGAAGGAAGAAAGGCAGATTTATATCAATTACTCACCCAAGAAATTATTCAACCAGTTATCTCCAAAAACTCTACAGAACCAAGATTAATATTGCAACACAAGTTAAGATACAACATTCAATTCCCAAGAAAAACTGAAAACCACAAAGACTGCTCATGCTGGTGATAACTCCAAAAGCTTTTAACTGCATGCAATCAAAAAAATTATCACAGATTTTATTCAATAAAAAAATATCATAAACCGTTTAAAAATAATCTGGAAGATGACATTGCATTGCTTTTATTCAAAATGTTGTTGTTTTTGATTACGCTGGCTTTATGCCAGCACGGACATTATTATGAGCACAAAAGTTATTCAAAACAACAAAAGAAAGGACGGACTCTTGCGGGCGGAAATGGTGTCGGCTGCGTTTCAACTTGTTTGTTTCAGAATGGAGTTAATCAGCTCAGTGGTCAGAGTTAAACTAAGATATTACTTTAACTAAATGATACGCGTTGACATTATTAGAACGACGGATGCCCGTATGGTGTCGGTATGAGTTCTGGACTAAGATATGGTGCGTATGTCAGATGTAAGATGGACGATTGTGCCAGGTAAGATGGTGTGGGACCGTCCAGCCCTATAACCAATACCACAATGTAATCACTAATTCAGGGCTACTGATGGTCAATGACGTACAAGAATCTTCACCCTCTTTGGTGTAGAAAAGAAAGTCCGCAACAGAATTTGTTTAGA
>NC_089750.1:21295052-21312552 GCF_040412425.1 Macrobrachium rosenbergii
TATATATATATATTATATATATATAAATATATATATAAATATATATATATATAAATTATATATATATATATATATATATATATATATATATATTATATATATATATATATATATATATATATATATATATATATATATATATATATATATATATATATATATATATATATATATATATATATATTATATATATATATATATATATATATATATATATATACTATTATATATATATTATATATATATACAGTATATATAATATATATATATATATATATATATATATGTATATATATAAATTTATGACTCACGTCGGGATCGAACCCAGGTCTCTCAGGTGGAAAGCAAGGGCGTTATCCACTGGGCCATACGTGATTGTGTGTTGATTCTATGATATCATATATATATATATATATATATATATATATATATATATATATATATATATATATCAATATATATACTATAAATATATATATATATACTATATATATATATATATATATATATATATATATATATATACATATACAGTATATATATCTACCATAATATAATGAAATTTTATATATCAAAATAGGTAATAAACTAAACACCAATAGAAATGACGCAACTTGAAACCAAAAAGTGTCAATTGTAGTTTTATTCTCAAGCAAGCACGTGCACACTTATCCTTACAACTTCAGGCACTTTCCATACCTGTAAATGTTTATATTTTCATAAGAACATCATATATATATATATATATATATATATATATATATATATATATATATATATATATATATTACAATTACAAGAAGTCGCTGCACAGCCAACCCTTAATTTGCTCTTAGTTATTGAGAGTAGAATCGTAGGTGCATAGCCGATCCTAGTGGACTTAGATATCAAAACAATTAAAGTTATCAACAGTTCGATCTGTCCCTTTTCTTTACCTGAAACAGACATTTAGATGGCACGGTCGAAAGGGGCAAAGATGAGAGGCTGGGAGCCAGTCCCTTAAGCAGCTTAGCCCAACTAAGCTGCTTAAAACAACCTTTCTAAAGGCAGATTGAGTTGGCTGGATTGCCTTTCCACAGGACACCTGGGGAGATGCAAGCAGATGGTTCAAGACATCTGGAAGATGACACATCTTGGGCACGGTCACCACACGCGCCCGACATCAGGGCCCCTACTCTCGACAGAGGCCTTAAAAAGGGCCTTGGACAGAGACATCTTTGCAGTTAGCCATACATGCAGGCGAGTGATATAAGACGCTGAGAGGTCACCCTCATGTCCACCCCAGACTCCTAACATGAGCTACAGTCCACCTCCAACCGCAGACCCATTACTACAGTCATCCTCGAAAGGACCTACCCAGGAACCTGAGCACGATGTCACGTGTGTGAACGTCCGCCATCATTCTACGCCAGAGCCCTACTAACCCACCCCCCTTTCAGGTAAAGTACGAGTGGAGGCCTTTTCAGTCATGACAGTTTGCCCTTTGAAGTGTTACCAAGTGCTAGTATTGTTTTCTCATCCTTGAGTCATTTGTTCAGCGCCTTTTGCAGTGTTGCGTGTTCCAGTGTAAAGTGTTCAGTTATTCCTCGAGTCCTTGGCACCCTCAGTGCAGACTCGAGTCATGTTCTGTGTTATATTTTTCCTTTACTGGCGTGTAATGTGTAAATCTCTCTGGAGAGAGACCTATTCGCAGTGGACTCATCTTGGACTGCGCCTTGCCCTTATTCAAGACTCCAGTAGGAGGATCTTCAGGCGTTGCAAGCCCTTTAACAATTCAATTACCCATTTTCCCTTCTAATGCTTTTCTTTTGTAAATATAATTCCTTAATTTATCCCAAGTGTTTAAGTAACATTTCCTTATGAAGTAGAGCCTTCAGCTCCTAAAATCATCCCTTGTTCTTTGTTTTTTACAATTTCCCTTCACATAAGTCAGAACTCCAAGGCCAAATAAATAGTTTCCGTTGCCGGCCTGTAAAAATCTCTAGAAATATAACCCCAGGAAATTTGTAAAAAAAAAAATTTACATATATATATATATTATATATATATATATATATATATATATATATATATATATATATATATATATATATATATATATATATATATATATATATATATATATATATATATATATATAATATATATATATATATATATATATATATATATATATATATATATATATATATATATATATATATATATATATATATATATATATATATTATATATATATATATATTTGTAGATATTTATGCTCAGCCGTTACAGATAACAGTCTTGATCTGTTGAGAAAAGAGTTATTTCACATATTTGGGGTAAGGCATTAACTAAAGCTTACTTTAACAGAAAGGCAAAATTTACTTTTTACTATCCAAATTTAAAGCTTATTCAAATGTCGATCTGTGGTCTTGGGATTGGTTATGACAATTTAAAGCATCTTGTTCTCCAGAGGAAGGCAGAGGCGTTGAAGAGATAAAAATGTCGAAATGGAGTCAAAAGACTTGGCGGTAGATCTTTTCCTCATTTCTCCTAGGATGGACAGGGGAGTCCTTTCCATGAAAGTACTGAACTCCTGAAAAGAGGTTAAGCTTTCGAGCAGGCCACCCACCTGTTTGGCTAAAAGAGAGAGAGAGAGAGAGAGAGAGAGAGAGAGAGAGAGAGAGAGAGAGAGAGAGAGACTCAATCCTGCTACGAAACACGGTTCTAAAGTTTTTTAAGATCATACAAGCACGCCTTTAAAGTAAATGCTTGGCGGATGTGACAAATCTGGAGAACACTGTAAGATAAGATATTAACCACTTCACTGCGGATATTCTCAGATCTGACGGGATGCTTACCCATTTTTCCCTAAATGAATACGTTTTTTGAGAGTAAACTACTTGATTGGCTGATCAATGCCACCAAAATTTTCTTGTTGCTGCTGGAGTTATAAGAAAATAATTTTAAAAGCATATAGTTGCCTCATTGTTAAGAAGAGTATGACAGAGAGGTAAGATCTGTGATATGTCTGGTTCGAAAGGCAAGGTAAGAAGATATAAAACCACTTTCAGTTCAGTCTAATCCCTCCTTATGGTTGAAACTTTTTCTTTTTGAACGCTTGATTGAAAAGCACTGGGTTTTCCAAGGAATGTTTGAAATCCAGGCTGTATTTGGTTAAAACTTGGTCTCAATTTTACAATGAATTTATCACCATCCACGTGTACCCCATTTACATTTACCTTCTTTGCACCTGTACATTTAAAATTTAAAAGAATTCCTTATGTCTCTCTCCCTCGAGAACTTATCCTCATGTGTCAAAGGATATAGGCGCAATGGACTGTTCATCCATAATCACCAGAAAAGTGGAAATAATGAGTGTATAACTTGTGATTATAGCCATTTTTACAAGCCACTTCTTTGAAAAGTATTGCGGCAAAGCTTCTCTTGCTGAAACCGTAAGTGCGCGTGACAAATGTATACTATAACTAAGAACGACTGATTAATTGGCGACGTATACTGGCAATCTGAACTCGCGGTCCAGCAATGACTGTCATAGGTTTCTAACTTACGTCCCTTTCAGATTAAGCTACTTGAAGACCTTCGGATGCCATTCGATTCAACATCTGGGAAAGCAATTTGAAGGGTACAAACGTGGAACAAGAACGTTCACGGTAATATGGCTTTATGGTTTCTATTGAAGTAGCTGCTGTACTCCTACCGAGTTCCTCGAGTTCAAAAAGCGTCAGGGAGGGAGGTTATTTCATATCCTCTTTCTCGATTACCTTGAATCCAGTAAAAAAAAAAAAAAAAAAAAAAGTCCATTCTCTTCCAACATTTCACTACTACTACGACCAAAATTCTATTTACAGTTTTTCACAAAATATCTTATGAATTCTAAAAGCCTAACTGTTTCTAAATTTTAACTTGAGTATGAGTAAAACATAAACAGGTAACATAAAAAATAATCAACAACTCATAACAACTTAAGAAGACTTGACAACGGACTTTGGAATGAAATTCGCAACCTTTTATACACTAGAAATACGCTATTGAAGCAATTCAGTAAAGGTATTGCAGTAATAATCATATTTTTCAAATAAAACTGAAATATTATGTTCTATGATGATCCCACCACTTCTTGAGAAGCCGATGACGATGAAATATTGAGAAAGGCGTATAACTTCTTTTGAACATATTGAAAAGTTCTGAGTTATCGATGAAGCTACTGATCTTTTCAGGTGGGCAACTGATCCTTTTCTCTCAAAACAGCACATTACACCCATTCAGAAGTTTTAACAGGTTTGTTTTCATTCATCTTGAGAGAGAGAGAGAGAGAGAGAGAGAGAGAGAGAGAGAGAGAGAGAGAGAGAGAGAGAGAGAGTGAGTTCGGCCCCCCTTCTACTTACAGGAGTAGTAGGAAGGTATAAAGGAATATATATATATATATATATATATATATATATATATATATATATATATATATATATATATATATATATATATATATATATATATATATATATATATATATATATATATAAAATTAGGAAAAACCAGATTGACGCCGTTGAAATTACTATACAACTATTCAACCTTTACATGTTTAGCAACACTTCCCTTCCCATCAATCTCCACCATAAGTTGACAAGATCATTCCAAATACTTGAGTACAACTTACACGAGCAATGAACTCACAATCAAATAGTTACAATTACATAACCTTTAAGACTTTAGCAGTATGTAGTTAAGAATTTTTTTGGATTATTGTATGCGAATACCTTTATGGGCCGAAAACGCATTTTATATAATCAGGCATTTAAAGTATTCTTAAAGAACCTTTCGGAGTGACATTGTTATTATCCTCGTTACTATTGTTGGTGGTGTCTAAATCAACCTCATGGAACAAGACTAAGGTCTACTGACTTTACAAAACTTCCAAGCAAAGGAAAGGTCGCTGTGAAAGACGACAACAGAGAAAAAAGGGTTACACTTGACGATATCGTTGCGATGAATAATTAACGCCAGAGTTCTTTCATACTCTTACAAACATCAGGAACCTAATAAGAATGAAAATAAGTAAAATAATGATAATAACCCTATGGAATCGCGAAGACGACTAAACCAGCCTTCTAGTGAAACAAGAGCACAGTGCGTTTAGTACTTGATAGCTGGACACCTTCAAACTAGAGGGGAAAAAATATTATCAACAGTTAGCGAAATGAGTATTTCGATGTAATTCTGGCAAAAGGAAGCTGCTACTGGCAAATAATTTTCTTGAGATAAGATTATGGTATAATGCTGACATCCCCACAAAGGAAAGGATTTCAGTGATCTAAGTATATGTTATTAATGTCCTTATCTCCATAAATACAGACGTATACTGAATGATAACTATATTTCATGTAGTATTAGATGATCATTTTCAAATTATTCCAAATAATTATAAGTAGCAAAATAAAAAATGCAGGTACTCAAAATCATTCTTGAGAATTACGTAGTGGATGCAAGGTACGAGATCATATATGGACTACTTCAGGACTTCGCCAACATCCTGACAGCGCGAGTTATTCGAATTTTTCAGTGTCACTAGATAAGGGAAAACAAGCCGAAGACAGTTTACGCCTGAAAGCCCGAAGTAGCGACTCAAAACTTTTAACAGTTTTTCCTCAGTAATTAACATTCCGAGCAGATTGTATTTTTTGCTGACCAAGATGCAGAATTTCAACTTGTTCAGAAAATAATAATGCCGAAATATTTCCTTTAATAATGTTTTATATTACAATGTCTACTGCACAGTAAAATTCTGGCAGGTAACCTGGAGCAATAGTATTTACGTACAGTGAATGATCCAAAAACACACACACACACACACACAGTGTCACTCACTCACACACACTCACACACACTCACTCACACACAATACAAACGTATCCACATTCCTCTCACAAAGAATAGCTTTGCAAAGCTCAATAAGAAAGTGAACATTAAAAAAAAAATTCGACCTTAAATTTAAGCCTTCGCGCACGCCGGCATAAATTAAGCCACTGTTCATAAAGTCCTCTTATAAAGGATATAAAAATGAGAATATTTCCAAAAAATGTAGATTCAAGTAACGTGGAAGGATAACCACTACACAGATCGCTCTCGAGCCCCCTTCAAACGTCGTTGGACTCCGAAAGTTTGAAGTTAAAAGGCCCTTCACCTCCAGAGTGACGTTAGGTTATTTAAAGAATCCAAGTCATAAAAAGGTCCAGTTTATGAATTCGTTGGAAACTTTACAAACGCCCTGAATGATGACAGCCAGTTCTCTTTACATATATTTCAAAGTCCGAAGAATTTACGACCTGCTGGTGGCCCAGGTTTTTGGAAAAGGTCTGAAATACATTTTTTTCCTTTTAGAGAATTTTTTTTCGTTTATTCTTTTCAAATGGAAATCTACATTAACTTGTTTTGGCAAACTGCTCTTTTTAGCTATGGTCCAAATACTCTCATGCTCCAAATACTCTCATGCATCAAAACTATAGCTTAAAATAGATCTACATTAAAATAATTCTATGCACAAATCACTTTACAATCATTTTCACTACTTAACACTTGAAATCGGCTCTCACGTGCTTGCCGCTTCTTTATAACAGCTAGTGGTTGGCTATTTCTTCATGTATACGGTCGAACATATTAATCGGTACCACGTTTAACAAAGTAAGTTTATAACAAATAAACTCACCCACACATAACAATGCACTTAAGTTAAATTAAGGCCCAGCAATGGCGAAAAAGCGCGACAAAACGGCACAGAGAGCCCCATATAACAACCGACCCCAAGCAAAGTGACTCGGACTGACTCGAAAATGATCTTACTTAGCGTGGATTCGGTCGTCTTGTTTCCCACGCACTCTTGTGAATTTATGAATCATGCACCTGTATTGCCACAGGCTTGCTTATAACAAGTCACTGTTAGGTCGTGAACAAAATTTCATCCCCACAGTTGTACTTATAACAAGTCACTGTTAAGGTGTCAACAAAATTTCCTCTCGGATCATTCAACTGCTGTGCCCAAGTCATCCAGACTAAGCCAAATCAAAACCGGACATGAACCCGACCACTTCCGACAGCTGCACGTCTACATTAAGACAAGACTTAAAACTGATCCGAGTCTAATTCACGACAACCAGGTCACGGTCATGTTTGACGACAGTTCGGAAAATGCACAAACTGACGTGGAACTTCCGCGATCGGCCAGACTGACCAAGACGTATAGACTGATGCCAAACAATGAAGAGTAGTTTCATCGGTACAGTGCAAACATGAGCAGCGGTCAAGTCTCGAGCATTAGTCAGCATCAGTGTGAGCCCGCCTTAATGATTCTAGACGCTACAGAACTGAACTGAATTAAATATAGAATTTAGGCCAAAGGTCAAGCACTGGGACCTATGAGGTCATTCAACGCTGAAACGGAAATTGACAGTAAAAGGTTTGAAAGGTATAACAGGAGGAAAACCTCGCAGTTACACTGTGAATCAATTGTTAGCAGAGGGTGGAAAGTGAGATGAAAGAAAGAGAATATGGAGGGAGGTACAGTAAAAGGAACGAAAGGGATTGCAGCTAGGGGACGAAGACACGCTGCAAAGAGCCTTAATAACGCCTACAGTGCACCGCATGAGGTGCACTGACGGCACTACCCCCCTAAGGGGAGGGGGAACAGGGAGAGACTATACCCGAATGAAAGATTTCTGGTGGACTAAAAGTTAAGACGTAGTTCTCTAGTATTTGTTGAAACGACCAAGAGTTATCAAATGAAAAAAATTAAAACCTGTAATTTTAACACCTAAGTTATTCTACAAGGATGGCTCAGGATAGAAAACCTGTGTTTCGCCCCAAATCTGGCAAATCTTAGTCGCCCCGTCGATGCCCCTTTAGTGTTAAATCTCACTCGGCATGTCGCCTGATAAAAACAGGAAACAAGTAAAACATGAGCCGAAGTTTCTTCGGCGCAATCGAACTTTCTGTACAGCCGCTACACCGTATAATCAAGGCCACCGAAACTAGATCTATCTTTCGGTGGTCTCGGTATAATGCTATATGAGCCGCGGCCCATGAAACTTTCAGCCACGGCCCAGTGGTGGCATATCCTATATGGTTGCCAGAAGCAAGATTATGGCTAACTTTAACCTTAAATAAAATAAAAACTACTGAGGCTAGAGGGCTGTAATTTGGTATGTTTGATGACTGGTGGGTGGATGATCAACATACCAATTTACAGCCCTCTAGCCTCGGTAGTTTTTAAGATCTGAGGGCGGAGAGAAAAAGAGCGGACGGACAAAACCGGCACAACAGTTTTCTTTCCAGAAAACTAAAAAAGGAATAACTGTCTACCAGCTTACCCACTATACCATTCAATAATGATTCCAGACTAGATGTTTCCTCGTGGACGCATAATGAATGCCAGTTTCTAATCTTTTGCCTTAGTTTATACTTTACGTGCATTTGCTTGCGACCATTCTTATGTATGCATAATATATATATATATATATATATATATATATATATATATATATATATATATATATATATATATATATATATATATATATATATATATGTAATGATACATGCATACTGATACCTGCATAAATATGCATATAAATTTATATTTACCTATCTACCTATCTATATATTATTAGTGTGTATTAACCATTCCGGCGATTGAATATGGGAGCGTTTTTAACGATATACAGCAAAATATTCTCAAGGACGGAACAAATTCAAATAAAAGTGATCGTTCTCTGGAATGCTTCGAGTAAAATCCCGAGCAGTTGCTCACACCTTGTTAACGATCTTTCCATTCTCAGGGCGTCTTTCTTCTCTTCATTTTACGCCAGAAATCAAACTTCATCGGTTGTTGACATTTTCTCACTTTCGGGAAAATATCGAAACTTTTCCTTTCGACGGTCACCTCAGAAAACCTCTTTTGAAGCTTCGTTTCCTCTTCCCGGTGGCTGGTAACGCCATCTGTTGACGGCCTCGTAACTTACTCAAAAGTAAAGTTCAAAAAAAAAAAAAAAAAAGAAAAAAAACCTGAGTGCCAAGATGATGACTTTACAGAAACTTGTGGCATGAGAGGAGAAGGAAGAAAGGTAAGCTGAGGAGGACCGTTGAGATGGGATGAAATCACTTGGAGTGAGGGAAAAAGGGGGTTCATAAAAAGGGCAAATTGAGGAAAACAAGGAAAAATTACTCCCAAAAGAGCAACTGCCTTTCGTTTTGATCGGGAAATATTAGCCACAGACCAGAGATATAATTTCATATCTGTGGACATAATCATATTGCAATGATAACGCAGTGTCGCCAGCGTTGCTAGGTTCCGTTAGACAGCGGGCGCTTCAATAATATTTTCATAAGCTTTATTGTAAAACGAAGGGGGCCATTAAGAGACTATCTTCTCCTTCTTATAAGAGCTACATTTACAGAGAGATAACAATGATTGCAGTGGGAAAGGTGGGAAACTGACATCAATAAAATAATTTCAATCCTAAATTGAGCTTATTCTTGACAAAATTTACATCGAATATTTACAATTATTCGTAAATATGTGACTTCGGAAACTAGGTTATTTTGCAGTCTATAACAAAATTATCACTGATATTTCCCACCTGGCAATATGAAAATTTGGAAAACAAGAGTATCCATATTTGCATTCGTATATCCGACTGGGCTTAAGATATTCATAAATGAAATCAAAGATTCTTTACGGAACCAGAAACATACATCGAGTAGTTATATATCCCTTTACCCCTCGGTAAAGGTCAAATAATGTATTTAAACAATATGGTCACTAGTTTAAACAATTAGTATGTTTGAGCATTTCAATCTTAGACAAATGAAATTACAAACATTTTACACAGAGTAACGCGCAAATAAATACCGGAAGGGATAAAATTCTAAGGAAACTGCAATTTAAATCTTATCCAAGCAATCAAAATTACTCATAGGAAAGTGACAAGCAATATCATTTATGTTTTGTAACTGTCTTTACTTTTAAACTCTGTTAATCCGAGAGAAGAGATTAATGGTAAAATGTCCGCGATTCAAGTAAGCTCAAGAAAAGAATTATATAACAAAAATGCAAAATAAAACGGTAGAAAAAGTCAAGGGAAATAAAAGGTAGAGGGGAAAAGAAAAGCTGAGAAGATAAAAGGGACAAACAAATATAAATTACAGCTGCAACCGTCACGGATGGGAGAACAGAAAATATGAACGAGAGGGAAGAGGAAGGACGGATGAAGACGACGAAGCGCAAACTGATGAAGAGGAAAGAGGGAGGGAAGGAGGGAGGGAGGGAGACCAAGGGAAGTGAAATGCAGTGAAAGCAGCAGAGGAAAAAAGGAAAGCGCTGTTGCAACTCTGCAATCACGTGGAAGGGAGGAGCCTCACTGGAGGCCAAGGGATGCAACTCTTGCAAATAATACAAATGATGGATTTTGCCAACTGAAAATATATTGTAAACAATTCAACAGTTTAAAAACTAAAATACTGAAAAATCAGAAAATAAATTTACGAAAAATATTAAAATCTGATTTTTTATATTTGTGATATAAATTATAGATTTTGACCACCTAAAATATAACGTAAACCGTTTAACAGATGACAATGAACTATAAACAAATCCAGTGAACAAAAGAAAAACAAAAAAAACTAAGGTTAGATTTTTCTATCTGTGATACTAATAATGTATTCTGACTACCCAAAATATAGGGTAAAGAGTTTAACGGTTTAAAAATTTAAAATATTAAAAATTAGGGGAAAAAATAAATAAAAAACGGATCAAGATGACATATTGAAATACTGAAAAATTCAGTATGTGTACAATAAAGAAAAAAGGACTAAGATGAGATATTTCTATTCGTGATAAAAAAATATGGTAAACAATTTCAAATCGGTTTTAGTCAGAAATTCGGGAAAATGAATCATTTTTAGGTGAAAAACAGAAAATAAAAATATTAGTTTACTAACGCAATAAAAAGAACGAAGGGATTAGCAGCACGTACCAGATTCAAGTAAGCTCCAGAAAAGAATTAGATAATGAAAATGTAAAATAAAATCGCAGAAAAAAAGTTCAGCGAAATAGAAAGAGAGGGGAAAAGAAAGACCGGAAAGATAAAAGGGACAAACAAATATAAATTACAGCTGCAACCATCACGGATGAGAGAACAGAAAATATGGACGAGAGGAAGGAGCGACGACGGATGAAGAAGACGAAGCGCAAACTGATGAAGCGGAGGGAAGAAGGGGGAGGGAGGGGAGGGAAGGAAGAAGGGGAGGAGGAGGGAAGAGGAGGGAGGGAGGGAGGGGAGGAGGGGAGGGAAGAAGAAGGGGGGGAGGGGAAGGAGGGGAGGGGAGGGAGGGAAGGAGGGAATGAGGGAGGGAGAAGGAAGAAGGGAGGGAGGGAAGAAGGGAGGGAGGGAAGAAGGGAGGGAAGAAGGGAGGGAGGGAAGAAGGGAGGGAGGGAAGAGAGGGAGGAGGGAAGAATGGAGGAGGGAGGGAAGAAGGGAGGGGAGGAAGAAGGGAAGGGAGGGAAGAAGGAGGGAAGGGAGGGAGGGAGGGAGGGAAGAAGGAGGGAAGACTGGAGGAAGGGGGAGGGGAGGAAGGAGGGAGGGAGGGAGGAGGGAAGAAGGGAGGAGGAGGAGGAGGGAGGAAGAAGGGAGGAGAGGAAGGGAGGGAGGGAAGGAGGGAGGGAAGGAGGCAGACCCAGGGGAGTGAAAAGCGGTGGAAGCAGCAGAGGGAAAAGGGAAAGCCTTGTTGCAACCCTGCAATCACATGGAAGGGAAGAGGCCCACTGAAGGGCCAGTGGAGGCCATGGTATGCAACTCTTGCAAACAAGAGGAAAGAATGGATTAAGATTTTTCTAACTGTGATACAAATTATGGATTTTGATCTCCTAACATATAAGGTAAATAGTTTAAAAACTGAAATCTACAAAAATTCCCATGAAAAAAAAATGATTACATTTTCCCTTCTGTGATACAAATAATGGGTTGTGACCACTTAAAATACAAGGTAAACGATTTAAAAACTGAAATATTGAAAAATTGAAAGAATAAGGAAGAAATGGTTATAAGCAGTTTTCTATTTGTGGCACAAATTATGGACTTTGCCCACTCAAAAATGTAAGATAATGAGTTTAAGCTTAATAAGTTAAACATTAAAAATATTCTGGGAGTAAAACAAAGATATGAGCATTAAGATTAAATTTTCTATTTGTGATATATATTTTGGATTCTGAGTACCTAAAATAACCTATAAGATAAACAATTCAAAACCAAAATATTGAAAAAAATTCAGGCGAAAAAGGAAAAGGACTAAGATTAAATTTTTCTGTGCAGCAAATAATAGATTTTTCCCACCTAAAATATAAAACAAACAGTTTACAACCCAGAATATTAAGAGATTAGGTAAATAAAATATTTTTAAGGCGAAAACCAGAAAATAGAAACAGCTTACAAACGCAATAAAATGAAAGAAAGGATTAGCAGTGATTGACCCGATTCAAGTAAGCTCAAGATAAGAATTAGATAACGAAAATGCAAAATAAAATCGCCAAAAAAAAAAAAGTTGAGCGTAATAGAAAGAAGAGGGGGAAAAGAAAAACTGGAAAGATGAAAGGGACAAGCAAATATAAATTACAGATGCAACCGGCACAGATGAGAGAACAGAAAATGAGAAATGAGAGAGAAGAGGGATGACGAATGTAGAAGGCGATGCGCAAACTGATGAAGAGGAGGGAGGGAGGGAGGGAGGGAATGAGAAAGCAGCAGAGGAAAAATGGAAAGTCCTGTTGCAACTCTGCAATCACACGGAAGGGAAGAGTTTCACATTAGGGCCAATGGAGGCCAAGGTATGCAACCCTTCCAAATTGAAAAAAACCAATGATTTTTTTTTACAATTCAAATTAAGGATTTTGACCACCTTAAAGACTGGAATATTGAAAACTTCAAGGAATAAATTAACAAGGAAAAAAAATGCGCCGAAGTTTCTTCGGCGCAATTGAGTTTTCTGTACAGTCGCTACAGCGTATAATCAAGGCCACCGAAAATAGATCTATCTTTCGGTGGTCTCGGTAAAATGCTGTATGAGCCGCGGTCCACGAAACTTTAACCATGGCCGGGTGGTGGCTGTCCTATATCGTTGTCAGAAGCATGATTTCATTATGGCTAAATTTAACCTTAAATAAAATAAAAACTACTGAGGCTAGACGGCTGCAATTTGGTATGTTTGATGACTGGAGGGTGGAGGATCAACATACCAATTTGCAGCCCTCTAGCCTCAGTAGTTTTTAAGATCTGAGGGCGGACAGGAAAAAGTGCGGACGGACAGACAAAGCCGGCACAATAGTTTTCATTTACAGAAAACTAAAAAACATATTTTTCTATGTGATGCGAACGATGGATTTTGTCCACTTAAAATGTAAGATAACGAGTCTAAACTCTGAAATATTCCTCTGTTTTATTCAGAGAATAAAATAATGACAAAATAACAAAGATCAGATTCTTCTACTTATGTTTCAAATCGTGGATTTTACCCACTTCCTATATAGAGTAATCATGTAAATCCGTACTATTGAATAATTCTGGAAATAAATGATTTTAAGGTGAAAAGCTACAGAATAAAACATGAGCTTACAAACGCCATAAAATTATCTATTCAGGTAGGAGGAGGTATGTTTATGATATCAGAGATAGCTTTATAGGTTCCTATAAAATTATATTACTAACCATAAAACCTCTCTCTATGAGTGGAAATTGAAATAGGGGAAATAATGTAATTCTAAGTTAAAAAAAAAAAAAAATTTCAGGTTGTTCGTATGGTATGAAGCAGGTGCCCTTATAAGGTTAGTGACACTGGATCTACGATTCCCAAAAGGGGTTCTGTTAACCTCAGTCAGCTAAAACAATATTTTCCATTAATTATAAATATTCTTTCCTCCCACGCCGCTTCCGCCACACACTGCCAACACTCAGCACTGTTTTCCCATTACATCTCTGTACAAAGCATTTTCCTCCCACCATGACTCAATGATAAAAATTTTCCTCCTGTAGGATTCAACCTGACGCCCATACTACCAAAAGAAATTTAAAAGAAAATTCATGCAAATGTCTAGATCTAGATCTCGGTAAAAAAAAAAAAAAAAATCAAATTATCACAAAGGTTGAACGAATTCGTGGACGATTCTCGACCAACAAACCAAGCAAACGGAAAGGTAGAAAGAGGAGAAGACCCTTTCAATGGATGTGGATCACGAAGGTCAACCAGAAGCTTAATAAAATACTGTAAAACCGACCTCCTTCACATTTCCAAACTTATGAGATGGAATGAAATATTACTACCTAGGCCTAAGTCCAACCGTTGGGTCCTATGTGGCCGTTCAGCGCTGAAACAATTGTTGAGAGAGGGTGGAAAGTAAAATGGAAGAATAAGAATATGAACAGAGATACAGTAAAAAGAATGGAAGGAGTTGCAGCTAGGGGCCGAAGGGACGCTGCAAAGACCCTTAAGTAATGCCTGCAGTGCACTGCATGGGGTGCACTGATGGCACTGACCCCCTACGGAGAAATGCAGGAGATAAGAAAACCAATTAACTAAATTGCTTCCTGCCTTTTCCTTGTACTGCAACGTCTCCAGTTCTACGAACGACATACCCACACTTTTCCTGAAGACTTATAACAATGAAGTTATCGGGGGAAGAACCTAATGACTGAATTATCCGGCAAAGTATTCCATTATGCACAGGATTCATCATTTTCCTTTCAACAGCGTCTTGGCATTACCTAACGTGGGAAGCCCTAGTCATCTAAGGAACTGCACCAATTTATCAGAGTATTTAAATTAAACTTCGAGCACAATGGCCTCACAACCCCTCTCGTTTGTCCTCCAATTACCGTCGTGGTTCTGTCATCAAAAGATACTATAAGAGTTCAAGTCCTTCTGAACTGAGTCTCTGCTTGTTATCGCCCCATCATTACAAGTCGAATGTTGCTGTTACTTTCGTGTTCGAAGGAGAGAGCAACAGAACCAGTTGCTGTTTCACCTGATGATTTATCTTCGGAGCCCGCATCCAGTCTAGTTGCTTGCGAGCCCATAACTCTGCGTTAAGGAAGAGTGGTATCCGGGATCCAGGTGATCCTGTTCTTGATAGAGGTTCCTTTTTCTTCGTCAGCACTTTATTTCAGCCTCGTGGCTCTTCTTTCTACAAAACTGGTCAGCTGAGGTCATTGTTGGAGTGCAAATGATTCCTGTCATTATTACATCGAGCAGCACAAATAATCATGCGTTTTAAGAATTTTCTAAAAGCGCTGATCTACCGAGATAGAAAATGATAAAGAAAATTTATCTAAATTACATGAAAACGAAATTATTCTAAAATACGCAAAAGCCTTAACAAAAAATGTTTTTCCCAGTTGAAATAAAAATTAGGCTTCGAAATTACCTGGTAGCGAGATAACAGCAATTTTTGCGATTAAATCGAACAAAGAAAGTCGCCATCACGTCTTTGTTTTTTCACTAAACAATGAAACCACTTTCCAAAGTGCGCTTGCTACCAAATTCTGAAAGCAAGCTTTACCTGTGCAAATTCCGCACCACAAAATTGAGGCAAGGGAAAAACTTAGATCACAATATCAGCTGTGATAAGAGAAAGCAATTTGCTGTCAACTGTTTCCGAAATGTTCAGTAGTTTTTAACACCTTTTAGTTACTCTAAACTTTCTTGTCTTGAATAAACTTGTTATTCGTTGAATAAACATGCCAATAACTGACAAGTGGGGTACCACTTTCAATGCAGTCCGTAATAATGGCTTCATTATTATTTCAATTATATTATGATGTTTTGTTTTCTAACGAGACCAACGAATCCCATTTAGAGAACACGCATGGAATAGATGAGAAATAAACGGCAGAAACCAACGTACCTAGGGGACAAAAAGATGTTGCCAAAAGACCTTGATTACAGTCTATCATCCAAAGGCCAAGGTCCAATGCAAGGGGTATAAACAACCCTTGATCTAGCACATAAACACAACACATGAAACATCGCAAAACTAGTTTTACGGAGGAGAAGGTTACAGCCCTTACCTTTTGATTAGCTGCATAGTTTAAGTACTAATAAGCAATGATTTTCCGTGAGTGTGAAGGAAACATCCTCTGAAGTGTCACTGACTTGAATCAAATTCAATCGTCAAATTTCCTTCGATGAAAAGTTCCAGATACCTCACCGGTGTTGGGTCATCTGCAAAGCAAACTGAAGATTCATTACCGGTATAATTCATGTCTAATGTACTATGATGAAAACTTGTAGGATTACAATCCATTTCAGGGACCACAAATCACCGTTTTTCTCAAATATCTTTCAAACTAATTATTTGATCGAAATGGCAATTTGGCACGGTGTACAAGACATCTCCCGCTAATTTTTGGTAATATAGTGCATTGTCAAATGGTGTTTGTTAAGGCGTTTACTCTTGACTTTTAAAGGTAAAGTCGCATGAGTCAGCAGGACTAACCTATGCAATCGAACGTCCGCTATCCCCCATAGACAGGAAAGGGGGGAGGGGCGGAGATGAGGAGGCCAGGAAATTGGGTTGAGGGAGGGATGAGGTGAAGGGAGAGGGAAAGACGGGATGGGGATAAAGGACGTTCGAATGCACATTTTGGCGATGCTTGGCAGCACCATGTAAGTCCAGAGTAAACGCTTTAACTAAAACCATTTGACAATGCACTATATTACAAAATTAGCGGGAGGTGTCTTGTTACACTGTGTCAATGTACCATTTCGATCAAATAATTAGTTTGAAAGATATTTGAGAAAAACGAATGACTCGCGGTCCCCGAAATGGATGGTAGTTTTCAGACATACGAAGCATCAGTATCTGTATTACAGAAGTTAAGTACTTGGGTTTTCCCTTGCCGAATCTTTTTCTGAGGCCATGAGCTGGGATCATGGGAATAGAAAACTAGTGTAATATGCCTTGAAAATAAACATGGTATCCGGTTAATGGTCTTGTGTAACACCAGTGATTCAAATCTATTGTTAATTTCATGTATTTTTTCAAAATGAATTATCGTCAGACAATTTTGTACCCGAACCTGCATATACCTAAATCTGGTGTGCTCAAATGAAATAACAGAGAGCAAGATCTTTCACCTTTGCTCTCTAAGGTATTTTCAAGCAAACTATCTACTGTGGAACAAAAGGCGATTCGGTTTTACAAACATTAACTAAAATTAAATGGATATATAACCTTTTCAATACATACAAAAGTCATTAGATTTGGATCGGCTCAAGTGTAAGGACCTTTGTACGCATTAAAAGTGTTTCATACCATTTTAATCTTAGGTGATGTTTGTGAAACGGAATCCATTGTATGTAGATTGCTTGAAAAAGCCATTTGTGTAAAGGTAAAAGATCTTGTACTGCGAAGTTTCATCTTCCTCGTCGCCATTTACTGTTTTTTCTTTTATTTCAC
>NC_089750.1:21317552-21327552 GCF_040412425.1 Macrobrachium rosenbergii
GATACTTCCAAGGTAAATATTGAGTTGATATCAACTGGCAACATGTAGCTAAATATTTGAAAACTACAATATATATGCATATGTATGTATGTATGTAAGTGTGTATATATATACATTATTCTTACAAATATTATGCTGTTCGACCTCTCTTCTTTGATTTGGTAGAAATATAATCAAAACCAAAAGAAAAGATAAAAAGAAACAAAGACAAGACAGCACCAAGGAAAGCTTCCTCTGTGGAAAGCAGGAAGGGAAGCTGGGTGTTTGTTGTGTTCAAAAACCAACTGTCTTAGCAGCCTATAAGTTTAGCTTAGGGACCTATGCAACAGGGATGGTTTTACCAGGCCACCTTTAGTTAGGGTATACCTTAACCTCACTTTCCTCTGAACTGTGTATCAGCGAGCTTTTGGTTATTTTTCAGGCTGGCCCCAGGCTGCGAAGGGGTGGTTGTTTACAACAAGCAAACTGCCTATGCGTATTCGACCCAGGTCAGAGAGAGAGTCCAGCAGTTGAACGGAGAAAGCAAGCGGTAGTGTTCCCGCTCCTTTTTTTTTTCTTTTCATTTTTATAACTTAGTGGAACCGATGAAAATTGCTCCACCAGACCCTGGGCATCAGATGCAAGTGCGCTTAACTAATCTACATAACGGTAAGTCTGAGGATGACAATTACTTGCCGTTTTTCTGTTATCTCTCCCATTGTATTTCTGGTCTAAGTTTCTCTCTTCTCAGTCACTGACTAAAGAATCCTGGTCGCACCATATCCCCTTTACGAAGGGAATATGGTATCCTCCATGGTGTTAACATAATATTCTCGATTGCAGTAATTAAGGATTAGTGAGAGGACGTCTAAGTAACAGTCAGGCACACCTTGGAACCTGGTCATACCTTTGTTTGGAGGAGGAATAGCTGTAAAGTACTAGGGAACCGCTTCTAAGAGCATTATTAGAGCAATCAGCTGTTGCGTTATAACCTAAAGTGGGAGAAATATTATTGTGTTCGAAGGGGGACAAATTGGGGAGCTGTTATTGGCTCATGTAGATTTCCTCACTTTAAACAATTTACTTTGTTGGACTAGGTGGTTGATCAATGGGGTTAATTCATTTGTTCCAGAATAAAGCAAATCTAATTAATTATCTGTCTTTTGGGTTAACTTTCAGCCTTAATTGATGGGATTACGTGGGTCTTAGGTAAAGCAAGGCTGTATAAATCACAGTAATTAATATTTAAACTCATCCGCTGCATGACCCACGTAACAATATGTATATATACATACATATATATATATATATATATATATATATATATATATATATATATATATATATATAATCCATATATCTAACAATGGGTGTATGTGAATGTTCCAGCATAACTCTGAAACACACTGAGCAATTTCAACCCAACATGGTATACATATGACTTACTATCTGGAAAAGAATACTGTGGGGGTTAAGACATCACTAGCAGCAAAGGGCACCAACGGGGGGGGGGTGGGAAAGGTTTCCCTGAAATGGTGCTGGTTCTGCCTGTAGACTTAGTAACGAAATAAACTTTACAGGTTTATCATACCTCATATGACTTACTATCTGGACAAGAATACTTTGGGGGTAAGACATCACTGGCACCAAAGGGGTTAACGAGTAAAAATAACCAAAAACGACAGTAATTAGTATCTAAAACATAGTTTTCGAGGTTGCCGAGATGAATAGTGACACTCTCGATGCCCTTTAAGTCCAAGTTTAGCCCCGATAGGAGGGGGGGGCGTGTGAGAAGGGGTGAAATAAATGTCAAAAATGTTGGGCAATGTAACTGAAGCAAATTATCTTAACAGGAAGGGAGAGAGAGAGAGAGAATCAGTTGTCATTCAGAGTTTTCCCAGGCAGAGCCAGGCTGGTCACTGGGTAAAAAAAAAATATATATATATATATATATATATATATATATATATATATATATATATATATATATATATATATATATATATATAAAATTTGGATGTAAATATAGATAGCCTATGTATATAATATATCAAGTATCCAAATTTCTAGTAGTCCTGATGAACTAAATAGGTTTTTATTACTTCTATCCATAATAGTTTAGATTATTACACTGGGGAGACGTGAGGGTAGATTCTCTCTCTCTCTCTCTCTCTCTCTCTCTCTCTCTCTCTCTCTCTCTCTCTCTCTCTCTCTCTCTCTCTCTCTATTTTCAGGAAGAGCTTCCATCGTGCTCTAAAATGTTTAACCAGTGAAGCAAGAGGAGACTGGACTAAAATCATAAATAATTTAGTGCATGAGAGAGAGAGAGAGAGAGAGAGAGAGAGAGAGAGAGAGAGAGAGAGAGAGAGAGCAGCGTGATTATCTTATTTTCTTCATCTAGTATTTAGGAAACACAGAGACGATAAAGCTCTACAAACAGAACTCGAGTACAGCACAACATCAATAGATTAAAACTTACGCTACTAATTTTTCTCTCTCTATAAACTCAACTTTATGCATCCATAATTCCGCTAGGCGTTCCTCTTGGCTCATTCCGTTCCCTTTATAAGAGGGGGTAAAAAAAAAAAAAGTTAGGAAAAAGAAAGGAACAGAAACTGGTGGACATCCGCCATTGAAGCCTCGGTTTCTGTCTTTTTTAAAGTTCCCCTTTGCAAAAGCTCTTTCAGTAACAGGACAAAGTTTTTCTATGCTAATACGCCAATCTCCCTCACTCCCAGCAGTCCCATCATTTTGATCTATTTTTACGTCTCTCTCTCTCTCTCTCTCTCTCTCTCTCTCTCTCTCTCTCTCAGGGTTCTATAGACGCGACTGATTGAAGCTAAACATGCGATGTTAACAAGATAAAGCGCTTTATTTTTCTAAAGGTCTCCTGTGCGCAAAGGGTCTTGTGTATTCCCCACTTTTTAGATATTCAAGCATATGCTAACAAAATTATGCACTCACACACACACACAAACATAATAAAATATATATATATATATATATATATAAACATATATATATAATATATATATATATATATATATATATATATATATATATATATATATATATATATATATATATATATATATATATACCTAAAATATAAAGGCTGATGCATATATATATAATATATATATATATATATATATATATATATATATATATATATATATATATATATATATATATATATATATATATATATATATATATATATATATATATATGTGTGTGTGTGTGTGTACCTAAACTGAAGGCAGATGCACTTATCAATTATAATTCCCCTTGGGTGTAAGCTATCCCCACAAAAGTAGAGTGACTTCAATATTAAGCAATATTTTTATTTGTGGCAAAATATTTGTGAACAGAAGTGTCTGAATGTATATGCGACAGCCTTCATAAATTGCAAAGTGTCTCAAAGTTACCAATCAGCTGTCACGGTAGAGATGAGTTTATATCGATTCTAAGTACAGAGCCCGAATTAGATAGGAATATGCACATAAAACTGATATCAACAATTATCTGACTTGATAGCTGAGTGGTCAAGTCGACTGGACATCACTGTACCTACACCTGAAGATCCAGATTCGAATCCTGACCTGAACAGATGCACGTTATAATTCCACTACAATACCCCGTAGGTGTAACTTTATCCCAAGTTATGGTGATTTCAGTAATGTGAGATATTTGTGGTTTAATATTTGTGATTATCAAAAGAGTAACGGGTGTATACGTGACAATATATAAATATAATATATATTATATAATATATATACAAGTATATATATACATACACACATGCATACAAATATATATTTTATATTTATATATATATATATATATATATATATATATATATATATATATACATATATATATACATATATATACAACGTAACAAAAGGGATTAAACTCCAGAAGACCACCTTCAAGAGGTAGTCAGCGAACTTCCAGCACGTTTGAATTGCATTGAATTTCTGCGAATATAAAGTAACACGTAATTTTAAGTTACCAAATTACTTGTTGTAAATTCCATCACTTTACTAAGGTAAATTGATCATTTATTTCTACCTAAACTTCTACTTTCATTTACGAAGTATCCCTAATGTACAAGAAAAATGTTTTGGCACCATTTTACAACCACAGCAACTAATAGCTTCTTCCGCTTACAGTATTTAGATCCCTACATGATCCTTCTCTACATGGCACGGATTAATTCCAGAATAAAAATGGAAATCCGTGCCGGAGAAGCGAATACCTGACACAAGCAAGAATCCACATTTTATACACATACTCAAGTCGCTGAAAACTTTAAGACAGTGTTGACATTGTAGGTTTATTTTCTCTACACCAGGGTACATTGCAAATTCAACAAAAGGTTATCCTCTCTCTCTCTCTCTCTCTCTCTCTCTCTCTCTCTCTCTCTCTCTCTCTCTCTCTCTCTCTCTCTCTCTCTCTCTCCAAGAGAATTCCCTTGGAACGAAAAGAAAAAAGCTGACTCTGATTCCTCCCCTTTCACTTTTCAAAGCCCTTGTAAATATTTAACAGTAAGAGGGATGCAACTAAACTATTTCCTCTCTCTCTCTCTCTCTCTCTCTCTCTCTCTCTCTCTCTCTCTCTCTCTCTCTCTCTCTCTCTCTCTCTCTCTCTCAACTTTTTAACTAATAATTAAAGAAATAAAAAAAATCTGGTTATACTAAATGCAATAACGTTTTTAACGACCAGGTGAATATTTTTACTTCATTGCGAAAGGGATGTTTTGTGAAACTAAGACATGACATGAGTTTATCTTAAACCAACATTCACCCACTTGTCATTCAAGCTCTAAAACATCCAAATATACATACACTGTTGAAATACAAACAAGTGGAAGGCCGGTCACTGCAAGTAGTTAGCAAGGTAAAGAAGGTTAAAGCTAAAACAGTGGCTGTCATTTTGCCAAATTCCTAGAGTCGGGTGGAAGGGGTACCAGAGTGGGAAAGCATCAATCCATGCCCTTTACTTGAGTAATTTTGAACGTAAAATCATACAACGTTGTAGTTCCTAATGACAATCACCTTTTTTAATTCAAAATCGCCTTTTTAAAATACACCTCGTATAAAAATTTCTTTTCTTAAAAGGACTCTCTCTCTCTCTCTCTCTCTCTCTCTCTCTCTCTCTCTCTCTCTCTCTCTCTCTCTCTCTCTCTCTCTCTCTCGTTTTTGTTGGGAGAGGTGGTGTCTTTCATGGAATTCCTAAACAATATCTTAACTTTCGTCTAACCAATAACCTTACTTGTACTAGCTTCCAACTCCCAACTCCCCGAGCCCAGGAACTGATGTGTATGGCATTTGCAAACTTCTGTGAAAACCCGGTGACCTAAAAGGCACGGGCAACAGAGCCCAGAAGCTGGCCTTGTTTTATATTTTAAGTTAAAAAGTTCATTTATTCCAATATACTTTTTCCATCCATTAACACCTCGGAAACTTTCCTAGTCACCACTTACTACCAAGAACACCACTAAAGGATTATGCAAGGGGTCCAGTGGACAACACATTTCAGGCATATGATTCTCCACATCAATAGCTGGAAAGCATACTGAGCTGAGGTGCCTCATCTACAACAAACAATACACTTGGACCAAAGAGACTCAGAATGATTTAGCGCCATTCCTCAGAAAACCAATCCAAAGACTATCGACCCCTCTGTCAGAATGGAAAATCCTACACCTGCTAAGGAACGCCAAGACCCTCCAAAATTACCAGTCCAGATATATACTATATTAAGGAACAGAAGAGCTATAACTTTACAAACACATTATCTCTATACTAATGCCTGCAGCTCTCAGCACAACTTTCAGAATGTTCTCAAGATATTAAAAGAAACTCTCTCAGAGATGATTCAAACAAACCTCCATAGGAGCTCGCTCTCTCTCTCTCACTAAGAATGACTATCCAGACTGAATTATGATAACAAATGTTAAAGAATTATTAGTTCATAATAATCAAGAAACCACATACATCTGGTAGGGCCATGTTCCACTTTGCCTTCCATATGCTAACTTACATGGCAATAATGAATCGAAGGTGCAGCTCTGCTTGATAACCACTGTAACAAATAAATAGCGTAAATGTATCATACTGCTCTATTTCCAACTGTTAGTTAGAACTAAATCTTTGCTGGGTGAGTGAATTAAACAATCACTTACCAAATAGCACTTATCAATTTGCAGTGGCTTCCTTCAGACCTGTTGCTGTTATGCAAACTGCTTCACAGAGGAAAGAGAAAATTATACTGATAACACTGATAACCGATATATATGCTATTAATGTTTGACTACTTGAAAAAACTCACTAACATCCAGCTACTATTGTGGACAATTTATTACAAAATCTAACAGCAAAATTCTACACAGAATGACCACACATGAGTTTAAGGCCATTTCTAAAATAAAAACTACCAAAAGGGATGAAAAGGTATCTAAATCGACAAATATCTCTAAAATAAGTTTTGCAAAAGTTCGCTGGATAGGAATCATTCCTTCCAACTTTCTCTAATCCAAACGAAGCACAGACTTTCAGCCTCTTCTATTATTTTAACCTTCTAAATTACATTAAATTGGACCCAAACCAAAGTAGCCTGTCAACCACCGACAAGCTAAGCGTCTTCTACTTTAAAATGAAACATTCACAATGCCATGAGAGGGAAATATACCATGGCCCTGACCACAAATGTTACACAGATATTCATGAAGGAATCATCTGTTCCTTCATTCCAATACCTACTTGACACCTCCTCCTCTCATACTAGACCTAAAACCTAGGAAAGCTTAAATAAATTAGGCCTAACTATGAGCAAAATCACCCCTCTGATGTTCTGGAAACAGCTGAAAATGGCTTAAACATAATGCAATAAAAATCAGTTTACCTCCCTTGCACTTTTATGCTCAACAAAGCGGTAAGAACCAAAAGTTTATCAAGGATGCATCAAGATTGCTAGCTGACAACAAACAGTCATGTATCTGATCTACAGTTTTCAACTCTCATGGAAGACAATCCAGCAGCCACATTTATCACTTGTCATAAATATAGTCAAGGAAGTCAAATTACATCAAATATATACAGGGTGTTTCGAAATTAGAGGCCCCCCCTACAGCATAAACTAAAATTGATATGGACAAAAATTAATTCAGAACAGGTATTCATTTAAGTTTCTCTCTGAGTATTTAATATGTTGTGTGGCCTCCATCTGCCTGTACCACAGCCTGCATTCTTGAGGGGTATGATTTCAGCAAACCGCAAAAAAGCCGAGACTCAAACTCCTTTTCCCTGAGCACTTCGGTCACCTCTCTTCACAGGTCGTCGAGGCTTGGTATACCATCATAGTTCACTGTGCACGCTTCAACACCATCCTTTAAGATACTACCAATGTTTTCACACACATTAATTAATGGTCAGGTGAGCTACCTGGAAATTCACTTGACGAGAAGAAATCGATGCCACTGTTTCGAAGCAGCTCCTGTGTCTGAAGAGCCTTGAAACATGGTGCCTTATCATGCAAAAATGTGATTTCTCCAACAGATAACACATTTTCAGGATCTTTGAGGAAAGGAAATACTCCACCAGTAAGCTCAGTTTCTCTGAAATATTCGCCATTCCATGACTGTCCTTTTTCTTTGATGATACACATTAACCGTTTGGCTGTGAAACAGAGAAAAATTCCCAAACATTCAGGAAATTTCACAACTTGGTGATAGTGCATTTCATCGCTGATATCATCCAACTTCGCAGCCCAAATGATGTCATTTTTATGATTTGGCTTCCTGACTGTGTAAATGAAGAATTCATCTGATGCGGCAACATGGAGAAAGTCAGCTTCATCCCAATCTTTAAGAAATAAACCACAAAACCATGCACGGTCTTCTCTCTGTTGCTGAGTCATGTTGGGCTTGCTGATAACATGAAATGGCTTGATACCAGATTTTTTCAACTCACGATATACAGCACTATACTTCTCTTCTTTCCCCTTTTTGTTTCTAGTTCAAGAGCCAATATACGTAAATACTTTCTTGGTCTACCCACTGCCTCAGCTATGATGTCTTTTGACTCCTGAGAAAGGACTTCAGGACTTCCAAGATTCTCACTCTTTTCACGATGACAGTCATATGGATTTTTGTTCAAGTTTCTTTTAACAAAGGATTAACCTCTTTTAATGTATTTAGCTATCCAGGAATGTGAAATGAAGGATGCGCCAGCATCCCTGGCCTCTCTGAAGGTTATAGCCCAGATTCGGTCAATCCATCTGATTTCCTCAGAGTCGTTAGCCATGGCTGTATCTAACTCCGTCACTCAGTCTGAAAATACAAGAAATGTAAAATGAAAAATAGCTTAATTGAAACTTAAAATAATGTACTTGGAGATAGGCTACAGCAGAAGACTTCATAACTTTCCATTTGTTCTGTGGAGGCGGGGGCTCTAATTTCGAAACACCTGGTATATTATCCAGCCAATGAGTTTTTATCAAAACTCGATCACTTAAGCCATGAAATGGGATTCACAAGGACCTACCTCTACTACCTCTTCAAATTTTTCATGGAAACTCCCACTTTTATTCAATTCTCTATTGATATTCATCTTTTTCAATTATATATGTCTAAATAGTCAATGACTGGTTATAGAAACTTCTTCACTCCAAGGGAAACAAACTTATGCTGAATTTAGGCTAAAATTAAATACAAACAATACCCTCTGTCTATAAAGGACACCACCATATATTCAACAACACTATCATATAAAATTGTAGAGTAGATTCATTGTCAGGCATATCCAGAAGTGTGAGTTTATTAAAAATTTAACCAAAAAGAAATGGAACAACTCAATAACAGCTCGGTCTCCCTTAGACATTCTTTCACTTCAAGCGCACTAGACTTTTGCAGTGTATAAAAGCACAAAATAAAAAGGATCCCGCTGACTAAAATGACCACAGTGTTCGTAAGTCTTTGATATTAAAATCTAGCCTGGAAATTGTCCTAATCCACTCAAAATGTCCACAACTGGGCACTACAATGCTGACCCCTATATCCAACATTCAAATGGAGTATTGAACTGCATCATATTTGAATTTCATTTCCAACAGAACATTTCTTTAACAAGACCAAACAAGACTTGCACAGATGCCCTGAGCTGACCAGAGCTAATACATAGGAACAGAAAAAACCTGGAGTCTTTCTAAGACATAACAAACACTCCTGCCAATCACTGTACATCTCAGGGGACTTTACAAAATTTATACTCTCAGTTTTATGAATATTTCCATAGGCCTTTGTTCTGGTGCAGCAAAACACTACATCTTTAATTACAAACAGCAGAAGAATACTGCTTCTCATTCTCTGTATACTTATAAACCCGTATCTGTCTACTACATCCAAGAATGCTAGCTTACCATTCTTCTCTCATTCTGATTTACATTTAATGCTAGGAAGCGCTAACTTGTTAAAAAAAAAGTTTAAAATCTCCCGCTCTTTCATCACATTAAGTAAATATATCGTCTATATAACAAAGCCATATCATGTTAGGGATTTTCTTGGGGTTAATAGTTGTCTCAAAATACTCCTTGTATAAATTTGTATAAGTTCCCATTAAAATAAAAACTATTGTTTTCCAGATATAATTCCATTAATTTAAGAGTTGCTTTAAACCTGTGGAAAATGGACCTCAAACAGTTCCAATTTTCGGGGAGAAGCTAGAACATTATCTATCAGAAGCTTCCTGAAAAGGTATTCTGCGTCCAATGTATGGGATTTAATAATTCTGATAGGATTCTACAAATCACTGTATGCAATGGATATAAAACAAGGAAACAAAACATCTCTACGAGAAAAATCCTTACACTGTCAAATATTCAAAGACCATTGGAACTGCCTTACTCAACGTATACCATAATAAGGATTTGTCAGCAGATGTTTACAGTACCTCCTGCAAAGCATGTGGAAAATTTCTATTCGATCCAAAACTTGAATCGGAAGATAAAAGCAGAC